>NC_056432.1:45843947-46143947 GCF_018296145.1 Oncorhynchus tshawytscha
TGAATGTGACAGTGTGGTGTATCTAGTCATCTTTTCCTAATACAGGCTTTATTCACAACAGTCTAAGGACAGGACTGTGTTTGACATTTATATTGGCCTTTGAAATCCTTGGGTGGGCCGCCTAAGCGTTTTTCCAAATAGATTTTCTTGATGGACAAACGCTTTCAGTATGAACGTAGCCCTCATTTCCTGCAGCCAATGACCAAAAGTGCCCTCTTTGGCTTCATGGGTGGAATGTTACTAATATTTTTCATGATTTCATAATGAATAAAGATTATTAAGAAAACGGACAAAAATCCAGTGTTTCTATGTCGAAAAGTTTTGATATATTTCAGTGTTCTGTGATGTATGTAAAGTGTAATATTGGAATGAAAACTCTAAACTGAATACATTTCAACTCTATATCTGACATGGTACAAGGTGTCTTTTTTTAAGCCCATGACCATGTGTGTGAGTTGTATACTTCTCTTTCAAAGTAGATTTGTTTAAGACTACCCTGATTTAGCCCACTGCAGTAAAAGGTTAAACGACATAACCCAGAAATAAAATTTGTAGAGAAGATAATCGACCTATATATTTTTTCAATAATATAATCTTTGAGAACTAACAATCACCAAAATTAGATAGACAGAAAATAAAAAACATTACAAAAACAATACTTTTTGCAGTATTGAAATTGTTATGTTAAAAACAGCATTAGCCATGGCAGAATGCATAGAATCGCAGAAAATTAGCTTTAAAAAAGACTAATGTTCTCTTAGCTCCATGGCAGAATATGTAGAATAGCAGGAAATTTGCAACATTTTCTCTCGGCTCCATGGCAAAATGTGTAGATTTACAGGAAGGTAGTTTTAAAACTGCAAACATTTCTCAGCTCCATGGAGAAATTTGTAGAATGTGCAGGAAATTGGCTTGAAAAATACATCTATAAAAAATCTCTACATCTCTTCACACAAGATGGGGGGGGGGCCTCTAAAATGTTCTCTAAAATTCAGCCGCGCCGCCCATTGCCACGCCCCTGCCATGCCCAACACCTAAGCCCCTTTTTTGTCACACAAGCCTAGGGTTGCAAAGGGAGTGTATTTTAGTGGCAACTTTCAAAGTAAATTACCAGAATTTTGGTAACTTTCAAAGTTTTTTGAATTTTATAAAATGACATCTAGTGGGCTTTTTGGGTCCTTCAGATCACAGTTGTCAGTTATTATCTCTGGCCCTTATTATGTGAACAAAATAAGTAATTGTTAAATAAAAAATTGAATGACAAAGCAGTTAAACATTATCCTAAATTATAACCATCAACTTAGTGAATGTCATTGGTTTTCAATATGAGGGTTTCTGCATGAAATATCCTTTATATACTGTATACTGAAAAAATATTTAAAATGTACCATGCAACAATTAACGATTTTACTGCGTGACAGTTCATATAAGAAAATCAGTCAATTGAAATAAAAAAACGAATCAATGGATTTCACAGTTTGAAGCGGCTTACGGTAGAGAAATTGACATTAAATTCTCTGGCAACAGTTCTGGTGGACATTCCTGCAGTCAGCATGCCAATTGCACACTCCCTCAAAACTTGAGACATCTGTCGCATTGTGTTGTGTGACAAAACTGCATATTTTAGAGTGGCATTTTATTGTCCCCAGCACAAGGTGTGTAATGATCATGCGATTTAATCAGCTTCTTGATTGATATGCCACACCTGTCAGGTGGATGGATTATATTGACAAAGGATAAACGTTCACAAACAGATGTAAACAAATTTGAGCACAACATTTGAGAGAAATAAGGTTTTTGTGCATATGGAAAAATTATGGGATATTTAATTTCAGCTCATGAAACCAACACTTTACATGTTGCGTTGATGTTTTTGCTCAGTATATGTATGTATGTACGTATGTATATATGTTTTACTAATACTAATATTATTTTACTAATATGTATTTGTTGTCGTTGATGTTTTGGTGTCAACCTGGTGGCAGTTGTGAAAAATAGTCAATAGTTGCAGAGTTAATTTACAGGATGCCATTGTGTGGCCTGTGTGCACATTTATGCCTGAGTCTAAATGGTTTTGAATCCGGCCCCAAAAAATTATGAAAATAAAGATGTTGATTAGATGCTTTTTTAATATCATTATTTTCTCTTGAAGCATATGGTCTATCTACTAGAAACTCCAACAATATGGACACATATATATATATATATATATATTTACGTATGAATGCTTTTAAAATGGTTATTAAAGCGTAAATTACCAAAGTTACCATAGATTGCCATGCATTTTCTGTTAATGACCAAAATCAACAAAGATTCTGGTAACTTCGGTAGATTATCGGTAGCTTTGCAACCCTAGTCAAGCCACTCATCATTCTAGGTTTCAGTGTTCTAAAAAGATGATATGATGGTGAGTGTACACACAGTGGGGTTGTGTTAGCCCTAAGTCTTGTGTGTGTGTGCGTCACACTGCACTTCGGGGTGTGCTGACTTACAGTACACAGCGGGCGAGGAGACCTGGGGCTGTGGGGCAAAGGTGTCAGGCTGGGACTCGGTCTTTACTGAACTGTCTATACTCTTCCCTGATGTCACACACACACACACACACACACACACACACACACACACACACACACACACACACACACACACACACACACACACACACGACAGATTAATGAGAAGAGATAGAGGGAAAAGAAGGAGAGGGTGAATGAATGAAAGAATGAACTAATACAAGAAAGAAACACAAGATTGAGCAGGTGGATGGAAACAAAGGGATAAAAAAACCTGCTGATGATTTCCGAGCTTTAATCAAGTTTATGTTCTGTAACAGTAGAACAGGTGTATTATTATACGTATTTGAAGGCAGTGTGTGTGTGTGTGTGTGTGCGTGAGGAATTAAACACCTCCCCATGTCTTTTCCATTTCCCCTTAGGCCTATGTTGTGGTAAGATGTCAATAAGGTACCTGATTGGTTATGTGGTTTATTGGGAAGTTAATGGCCAGGCTGTCACCCATATAATTATGATTACAGTGATAATGACTATGGATGTGTCCCACCCTATTCCCTATACACAGAGTATATAACATTAGGAACACCTTCCTAATATTGAGTTTGCACCCCTCCCCCCTGCCCTCAGGAACGGCCTCAATTTGTCGAGGCATGGACTCGACAAGCTGTTGAATGCGCTCCTCAGGGATGATGGTCCATGCTGACTCCCACAGTTGTGTCAAGTTGGCCGGGGGACCATTCTTGAAACACAGGGGAAACTGTTGAGTGTGTCTTGCCCATTCACCCTCTGAATGGCACACACACACACACACACACACAATCCATGTCTCAACGCATGAAAATCCTTCTTTAACCTGTCTCCTCCAACATTCATCTACACGGATTGAAGTGGATTTAACAAATGACATCAAAAAGGGATAGTAGCTTTCACCTGGAGTCACCTGGTCAGTCTGTCATGGAAAGAGCAGACATTCTGAATGTGTTGTACACTCAGTGTATATGCACTACTTTTGACCATGGCTCTGGGCACTATGTAGGCAATAGGGTGTAATTTCGGACGCGGACCATGATAACTGGGAATAGCAGTAACACAGATTAATACCGGCATCTGTGTGCTAGACATATCTGTCTACAGCACAGGCTTTCCAACTAAGCACAATGCCATTCCTCTGACTGCTTGGAACTAGTGATCTGTCTACTGTCTAACACAGTAATACTGTCGAATACAGTAGACAGGAGGAAGAGCAGCACGTGATCTCCTATTCAGAGAGTAAAGACGAACATACCAGAAACATACCGTACCATACAGATATATAGTGTACTGTAGTACAGGAGGCGGTATTCTGCCCAGTTCAACAATCCACAAACCCAAAATAAACTATGAGCAAATCCAGTTCACTTTACATACCAGTCGACTCTTCATTGTCTCTTCACAATCGCAAGCATGCATGAACACACACACACACACACACAAACACACATTATACGCACACACACACAGACATACACACCCTTACAATCTAAGAAATCCAAAACACACACAACCAGATAGCCTATTAAAACACGAGCACAAATCCAACCAAACTCCCATGCCGTACTCTCTCACCTCAGTCGAGTAGATTCATTTCACGATCACATCAGACTAAAGCAGTGAGACTTACGCTACAGTAACAGCACATCTATTAGCGCTCTAGTGCGATGTACCCCAGGTGGCGCTGCTACAGAAATGTGTCTCCAACTCCTCCACACGGCTCTGTTTCCTGCCACAGGCTAAAGATATACACAAGGTGCCCTTGGCCTGCTGCTGTGGGGGGCTACTAGTGCAGGGAGCTGGATACCTGGCAGTAGCACAGAGAAGGACGGTACTAAACAGCCCACTCTTACTTTGGGGGCTAGGATGTTGGGGTTGGAGCATAAAAGGAAGGTACAATACAATATGTCAGGGTCATCAACTAGATTCAGCTGCGGGGCTGTTTTGTTTCTTGAACGATGGTCTGGGGGGGGGGACATAATTACAAATCATTTGTAGCTTGCAAATTGACCGCGAGAAGCCTAAACGTTGGACTAAAACATAATCATTTCAAACCGTTGCTTACATTTGTGTACGGTCATATGTCTCTGTATTATGTGCGGGAACACTTGGGAAGAGATTTCTTCAATTAAAATCATTTGGAGCTGATTTCCTGAGGGTTTCGACAGTCTTTTATGTCCAACATATTGTCGGGCCGCCAGTTGGGAAACCCTGTAATACTTCACACTGGACCAGCACAATAGTGACCTGCTTTAGGGAGATCTTATTGTTCTCTGCTCATGAACATGCACATACACACCAGATTGGCAGATCTGTACAGTGTGTATTCCTTGGATTTCTTCACATTCTATTGTGTTGCAAAGTGGGATTAAAGTTGATTTAATTGAGAGAGAAAAAAATTCAATGATCTACACAAAATACTTTGTCATGTCAATGTGAGAGAGAAAAATTAGATTTAAAAAATAAATAAATAAATAAATAAAAGTATGAAAAATGTAACACTAATATACCTTGATTAGATAAGTATTCACCCACCTGAGTCAATGCATGTCAGAAACACCTTCGGCAGCGATCTTCTTGAGTTAGTCTAAGAGCTTTTCACACTTGGATTGTGCAATATTTGCCAATGTTTCCTTTTAAAAATTCTTCAAGCTGTGTCTAGGTGTTGGGGTTCATGGCTAAACAGCAATTTTCAAGTCTTTCATAGATTTAATTTTATATATATATATATATATATATATATATATATATATATTATATATATAGGTTTCCCCATTAGCCAACGCCAATGGTGACAGCTTGTCTTACTGGGGTCCGACACATAAAGAAAAATACAGTACAGACAAAAGACTACAATTTACATACATCAACATGTACTGTAGTGTGTGCATCTATCAGTCACACATACTGTACATGCCAGTACATACACACAACAAGTAGGTTACATTGGGGAGAGGCGTTGTGACGTGAGGTGTTGCTTTATTTGTTTTTTTGAACCAGGTTTGCTGTTCACTTGAGCTATACGAGATGGAAGGGAGTTCCATACAATCATGGCTCTGTATAATACTGTACGTCGTCTTGAATTTGTTCTGGACCTGGGGACTGTGAAAAGACCCCAGGTGGCTTGTCTAGTGGTAAGTGTGTGTGTGTCAGTGCAAACAACTAGGAAGTGATGCAGTCAGTCTTTCCTCAACTCTTAGCCAAGAGAGACTGGCATGCATAGTACTGATATTAGCCCTCTTATTTCAATGAAGAGCAAGACATGAGGCTCTGTTCTCTGTTATCAAGCAGATTTAAGTCAAAACTGTAACTCGGCCACTCAGGAACATTCACTGTCTTCTTGGTAAGCAACTCCAGTGTAGATTTGGCGACAGGGTCTAGCAGTGGTTTCACACACAACGAAATGCTGCACTCACGGGTGATGACCTGCTTTTGAGCAGCTCTTCTTTGTACAGTGGCTCAGAAGGACACGCATACACAACAAACCCATCCACACAGATCTTATTTCAACCCACATGATATTGTCTCTCTCTACACTCAGCTCCTGTGTACTCTACTGGGTACAGTGCGCTACCTTGACCGGTCTCTCTACTGTCTCCTAGGGTCTCCAGTTCTTACCTTTGACATCTTCGTCCTCCACCGTGTTGCTGCTGTCAGATGATTCCTACGGAGGGGAGGGAGAAGCACCATCAGAGAGGAACACACTCGAGACACACACGTACGTGCAGGCACACAAATACACCCACACATTCACACACCCACGCGGCTATTGAAACACACACTTCTTTAAGAACACACAAAACATGCAAATCGCTAACTCAATTGCCACTCTTGTTATTGCTTCGTTAAATCAAATCCACGTTCAATTAATTAAAATCAATGAATCAAATGACAGACAAACCACCTTTGGGATGAGTGTAAGTTTAGTCAACATCTCATATCTGTCTTAGAGGGACCAACAAGGATTGAGGTATTCAGATATAGGATCTTCATTTGAGCCAGTTTGCTACAGCAGGAAAATAATCCTGCAGCAACAGGAAATGTGAATTATTATGTGGATTATAGTTAACGAAAATACTTGTAGGGGTTGCTAGATTTTTTCGTAAGGGAAAATCAAGTCTGAAATGTCAAAGTAGAAATTACAAACTTCAGAAGCCTTTTTAAATCTCAAATACACTACAAGGAAAAAATGTCCTGCATTGCAGGAAAGTTCTCCTGCTATAAGGTTATCAAATTAAGATCCTACTGTAGGAGACACCGAACAGTATTCAGGATGACTCACAGAGACACAGTAAACAATGAACAGACCTTGACTTCGACAAAACAGCAGACCATGACTTCAATAAATTACATTACATCTGACAAAAGCATTTAGCTGAAAGCGTGAACCTGTTTCCTGTCAGTAAACTCACCCATGGGCATCCCACAGAAAGCCGCATCACTTCAGGATCTAACCTCTAACCTTTTACCTCAGCTTGACCCCCTCCCTCCTCCCATCCACCTTCCAGTCCCCCTGCTGCCTAATCCCATCAACATGTGTGTGCTTGTGTCTCTCTAATACCACCAGAGTATGGGTGTTAACATAGCCTTGCCTTGCCTGAGGAAACATGAATTCCCAGCTACAGTTTCCAACCATTCGCCCCTTCTGATCACTTCCACTCCCATAGATATAGAATCACCACCCATCACAGAACATTGACCTGAATGGGGATACCCGTTTTAGTCATTCCATTTCTATCTTCACTCCCACTTCATCTGTCTATGTCTGTGCAGCCTGCCACTAGATAGAGATGTGAGGGCAGGCCACAGAGATACATGAATTATATGTGGCAGGCATCAATGTGGCATCCATTCACCAATCTATTCTCTTCCATTACACTACTAGCCTAAGCTGTTTCTCTCTGCGAAATGCTGTATCTCTCCCCTGACCTGCCAGAGGAAAAGTTTGAGACTTTTTCCTATATGGCACCATATTCCCTATATAGTGCACTACTTTTGACCAATGCCCTATGAACCATGGTCAAAAGTAGTGCACAATGTTGGGAATGGGGTGCCATTTGGGATGCAAGCCTAAGGAGCTCTGGTTTCCAATTAGTGGATTAAATGGGCCTATTCCCCAGCATGATAGGATATGGATACTGGGCCCTCATTTGGAAACACTTTTACACTGGAGAATTCCACAGAGGAGTGTGTGATTGAGTGTGTGTCGTGTGAGAAAGAGAGAAGAGGTCACCTGTGTGTGTGTGTGTGTGTGTGTGTGTGTGTGTGAGTGTTTGTTCTCCCGCCTCCCAGACATAGGATGTGCAACAAATGGCACACTATTCCCAATATAGTGCACAACTTTTGACCCGAGTCTTCAAAAGTAGTGCACTACAAGGTGAAAAGGGTGCCATTTGGGATGCAGGGCATAGCTCTATTGCATAGGCTACATACAGAACACGAAAAGAGACTGTCACTGACAAACAGATCAGACAGATTGATAGATAGGTAGACATAAAGAAATAGTCATGAAACCAGCTGAAACATATAGCCTACATTACAAACATAAACACTGTACAAGCTCACAATGCCAACCCTAGCCTGGTCAAGCAGACCGAGTGACTGTTTCATTCCACTTAACAGACTGTGTGAGCTGTTGCAAGATTAGGCTGGTTCCAATGGGCACTCCATGTCATTTCAACATGGATAATTGGGTAATATTTAGTTGAGACATTGATCAATGAGATTACAACCTATATTCAGTTTGGTTGTCAACGCAACCAAATATCAACATTTAAAGGAGATGTACCGTATCTACAGCTTGGATAGTTCCATCTGTGCCACTGACATAGTCTGGCTTTAATTTGTCTACACATTAATCATTGATATGTTGGATTCATGTCTCCATCTCAACCAAAAATCTAAGTTAAAGAACTGGACTAAATCAAATCAACCTTTTAATACACTTCAAATAAAGTACTTTGATTTTGTCCTATTTTTTAAAAAGATTTTTGGTTGACATGGAGACGTGATTAGAACATATCAGTTATTCATTTGTAGACAAACTGGAATTAAAGCCAGACTAAGTCAGTGGCACAGATGGAACTATATCCAAGCAGTGGATGCATCTCCTTCAAATGCGTTGACAACCAAAAAGATCACTAAGGATCATTGCATTTTAAATCAACTAGAGCTTGAAACCCTTGGCCGATTGTATTGTCAATTTTTTGTTGAATTCTGGGTTGAATTGAAACAACCGCTGTTGATGAGCAAACGCTATACAGACGTAAATAGCATCATTGATAAAGTTTGGTCACATTTAATTTGCTCTGTAAAAGCTATTATTTGGAATGACTTCGAAAGCAACATTGAATCTATTTAGTTTTTAAGTGGAGATCTCGTAACAATCACTCGCACGATAAAGCACTTTGCTAATAGTCAAACATCATAGCTGGGCTTGGTTAAAACCCTGGATGGGAGACCAATGGGTAGCTGTAGATAGATCAATTCTCCAGTAGGTGCTGCCCAGCCTATAGTTTTTATCTGATATTGGACGTAACGTTAAAGATCTGACTTTGTTTTAAAGGTACAAATTCAACATGTTTTATACAAGGTGTGTCTATGTTGAAATTTGGTTACCATGACATAATCCTGTGGTTGAAATTTCACCCTCAAAACAACAGTTTACATGGATTACTTTTTTGAAATCCAATGTATTTTGCAAGTAGATTCCACATCAGAATACATTGATAAATTACGTTGAAACTTTGTTGATTCAACCAGTTTGTGTCCAGTGGGGTGAAAGCTGTGATGATTTACACAAGGCCATTGGTTGGTTTCAGGCTATTGCATAAATCCTGTAGTTCTGGTGTAATTAAGCAAGGCCACATGGGGACAGTATTGTGTACACACACACACACACACACACACACACACACACACACACACACACACACACACACACACACACACACACACACACACACACACACACACACACACACACACACACACACACACACACACACACACACAGATTTAGTTCTGTAAGAATTTGCCTCAGTGTAAAGTAACTTTGCACCTCAATAAATACAACATAAAGGGACAGAACTATAGCAGTTTGATTTGAAAGGTTAGTGAATGAGAGGTGTTAATAAAGAAATGGTTCGTAAATCTGCCTGTCGCTGTCTGTAACACATTTAACTCCCTGAAGAACTGTATGGACTAACATTGAGCACATTTCTACATTCAAAGATCTACGTTTAACCAATCAAACTATTGGTTTCCAATTGACATTAGTGTGTTGAAATTGTCTCCACGCAAACACACACACCTGCATACTCATTATACACGCTATTAGAGATGTGCTTAGCGGGGTGCTGGATAAAACATAAATAACAGTGCATAATTGCACACACCCACACACACAAACACAGGCACACAGAGCCTACAGTACACGCCTCTGTAATGACACACACACAAAGATGTGGAACGGGGGGGTAGCAGATCAAAGAGAGGATGAGAGGGAGGACAGGAGAAGGGGATGTACCTTAGTCCCATCCACTGGATTATGGATAACAGTGGTCTGAGGCTCCTACAGAAAGAGAGGGATGGAGGGAGATGGAGAGAGAGAGAGTGAGAGGGAGATGGAGAAAAGGAGAGAGATGAGGAAGGATGAAAACAGAAAGATGGGAGAGAGAGGTAGAGATAAAAAAAAAAAGAGGGGAGGGGAAACAGGTAGAGAAAAAGTGTGAAAAAGAGAGCGAGAGGTATGTATGGAGAAAGATGATGAAGCCAAAAGGCGAGAAAACTGGTTACGGCTGGAGGTGAAGGAGGGATGAAGATTCTTCTGGAGTGATAGAGTTGAGGGGGTGGATGAGCTGAGGACTGTCAATTTTTGTCAATTCAGAAAACACACACACGCTCTGAGCATTGGGAGAGAAACATTGCTGAAACGCAGAGAGAAAAGTCTGTGCCACACAGTTACACACACACGCACGCACACACACACACAATAACGTCACAGAAACCCTGCAGGAATGTTGCATCCTAAAAAAGAACATAGTGTACAGTAAACCATACAGTATGAAGAAGCCCCAATACAGTTATCCTCCTGAACGGACTGCACCTGACACATAACATTTGGGTAATTTGGGCACAATCTCATGGAAACTGTCTTGAAATCAGTCACCACATTTGGCAGCTACAGCTGGTTCATTTCCAGAGTATGACGAACACTTAAATGCATCGGGTAGCCGTCCTATTGCCTTTGGCCAGCATTTACCGACGATTCCACATGTTTAATCGCCCCCATTGAGGCCATCCGCTGCTTTTAGCCGTTCGTCGGCACAGTGGTTGTGTCCAAACTGGAGACTGAGGAGTGAATTGAGGTCATTACAATTTGAGCGTTGTACTGTAGTGGATTGGGTACATCAGTGTCTGCAACTGAGTGTGTTTACGCGATACAGAAGAGTTTGCAGTGCTGTCGTGGTAAAGTGCAATAACAGCTACTCTGAAATACCATTACACTCTGACAGGACCCAACCTGCCTTAGAAGGATGTTTTTGTAAACATCTAAACAGCCAAGTAGATAATGACTATATCCTTGTAATGCTATTTCCTCTCCAACTTTCTCTCTTTTCATCTCTTGCCCCTTCTACCTCTTTTCCCCCCTCCCCTCTCCCACTCTCTTGTGACAGTTGTGTTAGAAGACGTGTTCGACACACATGGCACACGGGGACACACGCTGCACACACTTTCCACCACACCATCCTGAGCGCAAACCCCCCTAGGACGTGACACCTCCCGATGACCAATCACCAGCCAGCTGTCTCCTGCATGATGATGACATTATTGTCATGACAACTGTCACCAGGGGCAACAGCTTGAGGAACAAGCAGAGAGAGAGAGAGAACAAGTCCGGGAGGGACTCACTGACTGACAGTTTAAAAAAAAGAAGAAGAAGAAGAGGGGTTTGTGTGATATTTTAAAGAGGATAAGGCTTATAATCACTGTCGGGCACTAATAAACCTAGTCTACCTCACACTGCCTCATACTTTATGCACAAGTCTGATTGCATAACTAGGTCTTTCCCAGAGGCTTTCAAATACTACTACAACAACAATTACCTAAACTTCCTGTACCTCTAAACCACTGTCTATACGTTTGGGGAAAATATTCTGCATCAAAAGAGAGATTATGTGAGATTTTACTTAGAGTATCTATAACAACCCCCCCACCCCCACACACACACACCAAGCATTAAAGGGCAAATGTGAGGGCTCCTAAAAATATGCTGATATATGGCTGCATATGTTGTGCTGGTGTTGTGTATGGTAGAATGCCTGTCATTCCCCCCCCTATCTTTCTCCAACTCTCTTCTTGAACTGGCATGATCCCTGTTAAGTGTCTAGTGCCCTCACATCACCCAGAAGTCAGGCAGATCCTCCACATGGTTCACTATAGGCCACCCAAATGAACAACTAGTCACAGGAGAGGCAGTGATTCAGTAATATAAGGTCATTTAGCAGACACTTTTATCCAAGGTTATTTAAGAGTGAATATATTCAGGATATCTAACCAACGTGGAAAACAGCCCCACATTGAAACGCTGGTGTTGCACCATGCTCCCAAGTAGTTTTACAACCAGCAGTTTTATTGGCATAATGTTTCACCAAAATTCTGTCGATCTCTGCTATAGGGAAGAGAGGTGAGTGTCAGACAAGAGACAAACAACCACCCACAGTCTCAGATCTCTGCTCCTCTCCTGTCGAAAAATAGCAAGATAATCAAAGACTGGAACATTATGGAAGGAAACGCACACAGTAACAGTTGGTTACAGTGAAGCAACAGTTGGCAAATCTCTATAACACACGGTGGCAATCTTTAACAGGGAAGCACTTTTTGACACAACCTGGCATTTCTGGCTTCTCTCCTACAGAAAGCATCTGACACACACTTGACAGAGACAACGGAGAGCCATCTAGCCAACCACAGCTGCTCTAAAGTGACAACAAACAACCGACAGGGGAAGAGGAGGGAGGGAGAAAAGGAAATAGGACGAAAGGAGGGATGGACGGACAAACAGTCAAAAGAGACAGGCGACAGATAGACGGTTAAACGGACAGACAGACCGACAGACACACAGACAGACAGACAGACGGGCAGAGGGAGGAGGGAGGATTAAAAGTAAATACCAGAACAGGAGTAGGGACGTTTCCTTTAGGGCTGGTGACTATGCTGTTTTTGGTGCTGTTTGTCTGTGGTGTCTGGGGCTGTGCAGGTAGAGGGGAGACAACGCAGGGTTAACAACAGTGGTTGGTGGGGTGAAATACTGTGGATGGGTGATGGATGGGTCGCGGTGGTGGCGGTGGTGGTGGTGAAGGGGTTAAAACAAACAGACCTGGGGTCATGTACTATTTGAAATCTTTCACCGGGCGTTTGTTCTGCCTTGATGGTTGTTTGACCAGATGATGAGAGAAGTGATGGTTTTAGCTGGCATGGTGTGTGAGATGTAAGATAAAATACAGCATCACAGGAGATCAAGGGAAACAGAGCAGCAGTGACGGTCAAGCAGTTTGTTAGCCGTGTGTTAACCATGGAGAGAGAGAGAGAGAGAGAGAGAGAGAACAGAGAGAGCGAGAACAGAGAGACAGAAAGAGCGAGCGAACAGAGACAGAAAGAGCGAGAGAACAGCGAGAGAACAGAGAGAAAGAACAGAGAGAGAAAGAACAGAGAGAGAGAGAGAGAGAGAACAGAGAGAGAAAGAGCGAGAGAACAGAGAGAGAACAGCGAGAGAACAGAGAGAGAGAACAGAGAGAGAGAACAGAGAGAGATCAAGAGAACAGAGAGAGAGAGAGCGCGAGAGAACAGAGAGAGCAATTGAGCATGACAGAACAGAGAGAGAGAGAGAGAGCGAGAGAGCGAGAGAGAGTGAGCGCGAGAGAACAGAGAGAGAGAGCGAGAGAACAGAGAGAGCGAGAGAACACGAGAGAACTGAGAGAACAGAACAGAGAGAGAACAGAACAGAGAGAGAAACAGCGACAGAACAGAGAGAGCAAGTGAGCGCGAGAGAACAGAGAGAGAGAGAGAGCGAGAGAGAGCGAGTGAGCGCGAGAGAACAGAGAGAGAACAGAGAGAGAGCGAGAGAGCGATAGAACAGAGAGAGAACAGAGAGAGAGCGAGAGAGAACAGAGAGAGTGAGAGAACAGAGAGAGCGAGAGAACAGAGAGCGAACAGATAGCGAGAGAGAACAGAGAGAGCGAACAGAGACAGAAAGAGCGAGAGAACAGAGAGAGAACAGCGAGAGAACAGAGAGAGAGAACACAGAGAGAGAGAGAGAGAGAGAACACAGAGAGAGAGAGAGAGAGAGAGAGAGAGAGAGAGAGAGAGAGAGACACAGACAGAGAGAGAGATAGAGAGAACAGAGAGAAAAAGAAAGAGAACAGAGAGAGAGTGAGAGAGCGAGAACAGAGAGCAAGAGAACACACACAGTCGTCAGTGAGTGAAAATTGCACCAGGGCTGGCAAACAGACACTGATAACAAATCAACATCTATAGAAAATCCACACACATACAAATACAGCCACAAAACACACATAAGCAGTCACACAGACTCACACAAATCGACCAAAGCAGTTCTACAGCTCAGACAAAGCTTCACTCATCAGCCATCAGCTCTTCATACGCAGTAGCACACTCCTCCATAACACAGAAACACATACAAAGAGATACTTTCTAACACGTTTCAGTAAAACCCTGTTTCAAATTCCAATCGTCTTCCCAGCTGCAGTGTGGCATACAGCTCACGGCTGAGATCCATAGAGCACGGAGAGGAGAGGTCATATAGATGTGTGTGTGTGTGTGTGTGTGTTTGTATGTGTGTATTCATGTCTAGGGTTTCGAGTTCCACTGGGACATCTCTGAGGACACTCTGATCATCCACAGACAACGGCACACAAATAGCAGCCCAGGCCCGGGCAAACTATGCTTAACCTCTCCATTTGGGAATAAATTGTTAGGACATAGCGCACTCTTCAGCACTCTTCAGAAGGGAAAGGTAGAGGTTGAAGTTAGGTCGAAGAACTGAACTCCAAGCCCATCAGATGGGGGGAAAGGGAAGAAACATAAAGAGCAGTTCCACGTAGGACTCCGGCCAACTCAAGATGGGAGTAGAGGTGGAGACAGGGGGGAGGAGTGGATGAGAAGAATCAAGGAGAAAAGTGGCGAGGCGGAATTAGGGAGTGGGGGAAAAGGGGAGGGAGAAAGAGGGGAGGTCCGGGGATGTTAAAAATGGCATGCTCACCATGTGCCGCACAGCGGAGCTGGACCTACGTTCCTGTCCCAGGCGGTGGAGGGCGAGCGAAAGATAGGAGGGAGAGAGAGAAAGGACGGATGACAGCAGGTGAATATGGCAAGTACTGAAGGATGAGCATGTCAAGTAAAATGAGAGCCCTGGTCAGTGAGCAGGGTGAACCAATCAGCTCAAAACCAGCATAAAGAGGTTCAATTTCACCAGTTCAAGAGAGCAGAGGAAAAAGAGGATCTCACACAGAAAATGTAACTTCTATGGTTTGTCAAGAAAGAAAGAAAGAAAGAAAGAAAGAAAGAAAGAAAGAAAGAAAGAAAGAAAGAAAGAAAGAAAGAAAGAAAGAAAGAAAGAAAGAAAGAAAGAAAGAAAGAAAGAAAGAAAGAAAGAAAGAAAGAAAGAAAGAAAGAAAGAAAGAAAGAAAGAAAGAGGAGGGTGCGCAAGAGGAGGACAGGAACAGAGGATGACGTGGCATGAGGAATACAAGGAAAAGGAAAAAGACAAAGGTTTGGGAGCAGCTAGGGAGGAGCCCTGACTGGGAGTAAAATCATCAATTGTTCTTTTGTGATGAGGAAAGAAGGAAAAGACTCTTTCTTGAAGAGAAGAGCAGGAAGGAGAAACAATTACGTAGCAAAGGAAAGCTGTGCAACTGATTCGTTAAAGGGAGACTTCAGGATTTTGGCAATGAAGCCCGTTATCTACTTCCCCAAAGTCAGGTGAACTCATGGATACCATTGTCATGTCTCATCTATTATGAAGGAAAATATCCATTTAATACACATTCAAAAGTGGCATCCATTATGATTAAAAAGCAGAACAAAACCTCTAACTGCATTTGCAATCTACAGGTAAGTGACAAAATAAAGGAAACACCAACATAGTGTCTTAATAACAGGGCGTTGGGCCGCCACAAGCCACCAGAACAGCTTCAATGCACCTTGGCAAGGATTCTACAAGTGTCTGGAACTCTATCGGAGGCATGCAACACAGCAGCCTCACAGCAGTGCAGTAGCAGCTAGTGCCAGAACAGCACAGAAGAGAAGAGAGCAAAATGCGGCTGAAGCTGGTGTTTGACTGGGGTGGAAAATGTCAAGTGCTGTCCTGTTCTGCATTACAGAACAAGAAAGAACAGAGGAGACAAGGAGAGGGGTCAGAGGAGCGATACAACCAGGGAAATAGTTATGAGAGAGGGAGCGAAGAGAGAGAAAGAGAGGGGGGAGGAAAGAAAAACACCATTGAAATATTTGAAAACGGTTAGGCTGAGTGTGTCCGGGGGGTCTGTTGCTAGGCAATGATGAGTGCGGCACAGAGAAGAGCAGGGGAAGTGTGTGTTGTGTGTTTGTGTTTGAGAGAGAGTCTATTTCTGGCCGGTCAGTTTCCAGGGTTCAGACTCATGGCTATTCCTGGAACTGGTGTCACATTCCCTACTGAACACACACACACACACACACACACACACACACACATACAAGTACACAAGCTCCCTAATTTACATACTCACAAGAACAAACATGCTCATACTATTCCCCAACCTCCATCCGCTCTGCCTTTCCCCCCACCCACATACACATGCACACACACGCACAATGCGTGGGATGTGTTGGTGCATTAGGTGAGATGGGGTGAGGATGGTGACAGAGATTCATTAAGGCTCGTCAGCCAGCCGGAGAGGGTTTCAAATGGTTAAAGAGCAGATGGGGTGAGCCGGAAATGGAAACCGTGATCGAGGGGGGGTGGAAAAGACAAGAACAGAGGGATGAGATGGGAGAAAAAAAAAGAAAGAAAGAATGCTGGAGTGACAGATGGCATAAAATTAACAAAAAAAGTGGACAAGACGGGGTGCAATGAGGAGACACGGGCATGAACGGATGCACACACTACACTTGAAACCACTATTTTGTGATGGTTGCAAATTGAGTCAACACTCTCTCCCACATCAGAGAGGGAATAGAGAAGAGGGAAAGAACCAGGGGGCGGATTCACAAAACATGACTTACGAAAAAACGTTGAACGTTTCTTCAGAAAATAAATAAGAAGTTTGTAAGATAGTTCGCGAATGCAATTCCTCAAAATCTTCTTAGGAATTCGTAGTTTTCTTTGGAACTGTGTAAATACCTTTCAGAACTTCGTAAATATCTTCTTAATGTGGCCTTGACATTAGTGACGTGTTTGAAACCAATAAATAGATCTATGTGACAGGGATGATAGGATTTGGTTATTTTGTTATTGTTCACACATTACAGCCATCAGACTAGCTATATCAAAACCAAACATGGATAACCAAGAAACGAGATTGAAGTGATGGTGGAGGAAACAGCAGCCAGGAAAATGTTGCCGTTGGGGAGACTTGATAACTGCAGGTTACCTGCAGAGACCAAAAAGAGAGGACGGGCGAGAGTGGCCGAGTCGGTCTCTGCCATCGGGGGTATGGCAAGGGACAGTGACACCGTAAAAAATAAGTGGTCCGACATCAAGTCGGCTGCTAAGAAGAAGGGAGCTGAGAGACAATTTAATGTGGACGAGCTGCGCGGCTGGTAAGTTAGGTAGCTACGTTAGCTAGCTAACATGTAACGATATCATGGCCAACATATCTAACGACGTTAACGTTAGCTAAGTTTGCCAAGTTCTTCTTTGTAAATTGACGAGATGGCGCTAGATATTTAACACTTCTAGAATATTGTAATATATTGTTAATTACTAGCTAGCTAGATAATGCCTGTTTAATTTGTTTTCTTGCTGTATTTAAATATCCGGTAGCCAACTTTGTCCTGTGGGGCAAGAAATCGTTCATGTTTACAAAAATATCCATTCGTCTCAAGACAAGGGTTTAGCTGTCCTAAAGTTAAGTACGTTTCCAGGAAGAAATCCTAAAACCTTATTATCTTCTTACCTTTTTTCTCAGGAAGAAACATAGGGGGAAAAATTAAGAACATTTCCAAGAACTTTATTGAGGAATAGTAACTTTGTTCATAAGTCTATAGTTAAGGGAAAAAACGGCAGTTAAGAAGAAATTTCTTCTTAAGAAGGTTTTGTGAATCCGGCCCCAGGGCCTAAACCCCTGATAAGTTAAGAGAAGAGAAAGAGGAGGAGGAAGAGGGAAGGTTTGGAGTAGGAACGTGTAAGTTGAACAGGGCCTTACCTTGACATCTGCCTTCTTGTTGAGCAAACTTTTGGCTGCTGCAATAGGAAACAAAAGAAGAGACAGCAGGTCAGAGATGCAGCGAGAACACAGGAGAGATCACATAGAGACAACGGCGTCAACCTGTAGGAGTCATGTTCATTTGACTGCAATTCAAACAGACAGCAACTGAGGCCTTTTATTGACAAGATAGGAAAGTTAATGTGACTGTGTATTGTAATGCTGGAGGTGAAAGAGAATCAAAGATAGTAGGAGCTTAGCGGCATTAATTGCTAGCATTATGGTACCAAGGGGACAAGGCAATCTGTGACATGATTAAACTCATGGTCCTCGTATAAAACTGCTTGAGAAGCACAATGTTCATTAAAACACAACAATAGACGGCTTCCTAAGTACCATTGTTGGTAGGACAATAACATTAAGAGTGGACAATGTGTTATTCCCTTATTGGACTAAACCATTACATCCTCCTAGTGGGAGAGGAGAGTAGAGGAGGTGTGTTCACTGATACTATGGGCAGTAGTCTGATTAGCACAATACCCATAATCCTCAGCAACAGGGGAAATGTCATACAGACAACAGTCAGTATCCTCTCCAACTACTTCACCAGGACACGTGCGCACACACACACACACACACACACACACACACACACACACACACACACACACACACACACACAAACAGACACACACACATACAGACACACACACATTGTTCCTGGGTTAGGCCCGGCGAGAGTTGATGTGGGTTGTTGCCGTGGGCAACAGAACCTCATTTTAGGGAACTGGTTAATTAGTTAATGAGGCAGAGATAGAAAACGAATTTTGGAGTGAAAGAGACAGATTCTAGAGTTTGTCCCCCTGGTCCCCTTCAGGGCTAGAGTCCAAAATGGGTCCTCCATCCATTATGTTAGTTTTTGGGCTATGCTCAGCTAAAACAATTTGGCTAATCTATATTTCCAAGTTGAAGAACAAGGGTCATTCAATTCATTGGAAAGACTGAAAATCTGATAGACTTTGTTTTTTAATGTAAAGATATGGCCTAATTGCATTATCAATAGTAGAAAGCAATGGGTTAGAAGAGGCCTACATAACCAACCCATAAAGTAAAATGCAACATCAATTTATGGCCAGCTATGCACACTCTAACATTGATTTATCCTGCAGTAAATGTTGTTCAATTAGTAATATAAATTGTTTTCTTCTTTTAATAACTCTGAAGGGCAAAGTAATCTAAAAGTAACCCGATTACAATATTGAGTTTGGGTAATCCAAAAGTTACGTTAATGATTACAATTTTGGAAAGGTAACTAGTAACTGTAACGGACTACATTTAGAAAGTTACCTACCCAACCCTGCCTCCCAACACACACACACGCACACGCGGCATCTCACTGTACTTGTGCATCCTTTACCTCGCTGTCAATCAACATTGTCTCAAACAGGTGGGCTCTACAGCTGCCAGAGTAAGACTGTCCCAGTCTCACTCCCCTAACTCTACTAGACATCATCAGCTCCACTGCTACTTTTAAAGGCCTGAGTCCCATTGACAGTCTAATCACATCCTATCACAATATCAACACTACCGCATTACATAAAACACTATTTCTGGCATTTCTGGATTGTTCTCTTCTCTCCTCCTTTTTAGCTCTCTATATAGCTCATGCTCTCCCCCCTCTCTCTCTCTCTCTGTAGTTCTGTCTAGCTCTCTCTCTCTCTACAAACAATGCACACAAATCTGCAGTGAATTTTAAATAGAGGCTTGACTTCCACTAATTTCTGAAGGAATTGGAAGCAAGCAAGAGAAGCCTGTTCAAAGTGTGTTTGAGGCCACGAGAGGAGAGGAGATGGCGATGAGGCAGGAGAGCCCACTCTTTAGAAGTCAAAACATGGTGGTGGGTGTGGAGAGAGAGACAGAGAGAGAGAGAGAGGAGAGAGAGAGGAGAGAGAGGAGGGAAAGGAAATCAGAATGAAAGACGAGAGGATAATGCAGCACTCAATTTATTTTCCTCTGCTTTTCCCCTTCATTCCTACACAGTATCCCATTCCTCTTTCCATCTTCCTCAATTGATATAGAAACTAATTTTTACCAGCATACAGATAGCTAAATGTGCAAATTCATCAGTTTACTAGGTACATCGGGCAGCACGATAATCACATGGGCCCTGTTTCCCAAAAGCATCTTAAGGCTAAGTTCATCGCTAGAACCTTCATATGAGCATCATTACATCTCTGAGCTATTTCCCAAAAATAGGGCTGTGGCGGTAATAACATTTTGTCAGTCGGTTATTGTCATGCAAATAACTGCCGGTCTCACGGTAATTGACCGTTAATTAACAAATATGTAAAGGCATGAAGCCGACAGCTGTAGGCTATTTTGTGCAAGGGAGCAGAGCATGAGCATGATATTTGTTCCTGTCACGCTGAGTGGTTATGGAAAGGGGGAGAGCTGAGGAAAAAAAATCCATTGAGGAACTTATAGTCATTCTCAACGGATGTAAAAACAGACTTTGTTTGCTTGCCGTTTGAGGTGAAGAACACATTACTTTGAGAAGCTCCACAGCTTCCCAATCAATCCATTATTTTAGGTACAGTAGATCTAAATAAATATTATGACATGAAGAAAATTTCAGTCGTCCTTGTGTCAGGCCCTGATCTGGCTATGCCATAAGAACAATACAATTGAATATAGGTGAATAAAATAGAAAATATATTTTTCCCCAAACAATTTCAGAGGGAATGATGCACATACGGCTATTCTGTGTTGAGAGGTTAACAAAGGAACAGGGGCCGGATTCACAAAGCATTTCTTCCGAGAAAATTTAAGAAGCTGCTTAAGAAAACAAAAAAGAAGTTCATAAAATAGTTTGGAAATGCAATTCCTCAAAATGTTCTTCGGAATTCGTAGTTTTCTTAGGAACTTCATAAATATCTTTCTTAAAACCTGTTGCGACTCTAGGGGCAGTATTTTCATTTTTGGATAAAAAACGTTCCCGTTTTAAACAAGATATTTTGTCACGAAAAGATGCTCGACTATGCATATAATTGACAGCTTTGGATAGAAAACACTCTGACATTTCCAAAACTGCAAAGATATTGTCTGTGAGTGCAACAGAACTGATGTTACAAGCGAAACCCAGATAAAAATCCAATCAGGAAGTGCATTTTTTAAAACCGCCTCAGGCCAATGACTCCTTATATGGCTGTGAATGAGCTACGAATGAGCTTACGATTTCTACGTATTCCCCAAGGTGCCTACAGCATTGTGACGTCTTTTTACGCATTTATGTTGAAGAATAGCCGTAAGGGACCACATTTAGCAAGTGGTCACATGATGGCTCCCGCAGAAAATCTTGCGTAAAGTACACAAGTAGCCATTTTTCCAATCGCTTCTTATGAGAAACCAATTGTCCCGACGGATATATTATCGAATAGATATGTGAAAAACACCTTGAGGATTGATTCTAAACAATGTTTGCCATGTTTCTGTCGATATTATGGAGCTAATTTGGAAAAAAGTTTGGCGTCGTAGTGACTGCATTTTCCGGTCGATTTCTCAGCCAAACGTGAAGAACAAACGGAGCTATTTTGCCTACAAAAATAATATTTTTGGAAAAAAGGAACATTTGCTATCTAACTAGGAGTCTCCTGAGTGAAAACATCCAAAGTTCTTCAAAGGTAAATGATTTAATTTGATTGCTTTTCTTATTTTCGTGAAAATGTTGCCTGCTGGTAGCAGAGCCTAGCCATAGCATTATGCCATGATAAACTTACACAAATGCTTGTCTAGTGTTGGCTGTAAAGCATATTTTGAACATCTGAGATGACAGTGTGATTACCAAAAGGCTAAGCTGTGTCTCAATATATTTCATTTGTGATTTTCATGAATAGGAAGATTTATGTCCGCTGCATTATGCTAATTAGTTTGAGGCTATGGTTACGCTCCCGCATGCGGGTTTGAGAGTCATGAGAAGTTAAGAACTTCGTAAACATCTTCTTATGTGGCATTGACATTAGTGATGTGCTTGAAACTAATAAATAAGCCTATGTGACAGGGATGATAGGATTTGGCCCACTATAATAAAGTGTTGATATTTACATTTTATTACATTTATTTTTGTTGCTTGATGTCTCGAGAATAAAAATGTTTTAGTTGGCTAACGAACCCTTTACACACAAACCAAAAAACATAATTTTTCACACATTATAGCCATCAGACTAATGTTAGCTACTGTACATCAAAACCAAACATGGATAACCAAGGAAAGCACAATAAAAACTTCAGTAAACAAGAACTTGAAGCAATGGTGGAGGAAATAGCAGCCAGGAAAAGGTTGCTGTTGGGGAGACTTGATAACTGCAGGTTACCTGCAGAGACCAAAAAGAGAGGACGGGCGAGAGTGGCCAAGTCGGTCTCTGCCATCGGGGGTATGGCAAGGGACAGTGACACCGTAAAAAGGAAGTCTTCTGACATCAAGTCGGCTGCTAAGAAGAAGAGAGCTGAGAGACCATTTATGTGGACGAGCTGTAGGAGAAGGTGTCGTCCATCATAGAGATGGTGGAAGAGGGACTGCGCGACCGGTAAATTAGTTAGCTACGTTAGCTAGCTAACATGTAAAGACATTATAGCCAACACAGTTAACGACGTTAACCTTAGCTATAGTTAGCCAAGTTCTTCTTTGCAAATTGACGAGATAGCGTTAGCTATTTAACACTTCTAGAATATTGTAATATATTGTTAATTACTAGCTAGCTAGATAATGCCTGTTTAATTTGTATTCTTGCTGTATTTAAATATCCGGTAGCCAACTGTTTCTGTGGCGCAAGAAAACATTAATGGTTACAAAAGTACCCATTCGTCTCAAGACAAGGGTTTAGCTGTCCTAATTTTAAGTACGTTTCCAAGAAGAAATCCTAAAGCATCATTTTCAAGAATCCCATTTCTTCTTAACTTTTTTTCTTAGGAACATTTCCAATAACTTTATTGAGGAATAGCAACTTTGCTTAACTTTCTTCTTAAGCCTTTAGTTAAGGAAAAAATGCCAGTTAAGAAGACATTTCTTCTTAAGGTTTTGTGAATCCGGCCCCAGATCCTCCATAGTTATTTATGCAACTTTAGTTGGGATACAAACTTTATGGAAATATTTGTTGATTTCTAATACATTTTATGCCTGCATGATGCAACTAATGATTTGAAAAAAGTTGTATGAAAGGGAAGTGCTCTGCTGTGTTTCTTGCGTAGACTGCACACACTTCATCAGTTTCTCATTCACAGTTTGACAATGACTTGATCATATTCTCACACAGACGATTCTAAATTTAATCTGGTCTTTACATATAGCCTACTAATATATATATATGTGTGTGGATTTATTTCTTATTCAGAATGGCCCACAAAAAAAATATCTAAGGGCAGTGGGAAAAAAGACGTAATCCGTATGCACTTGAATAGCAAATGGAGGACGCTTTTCCCACGGTTCACTTTTCATGCCAGCCAGGTAGGCTACTCCGGTTGTAAAGAGAAGCAATGTGCTTAATATGTGGAAAGTTGAGAAATAAATATAGTAGGCCAATAGAATGCTGATGGGATCCTCTTTTTAATAGGGGCCATCAAATTTGTTTTCTCACGCAATTGCATAGCATAGCCCATAGAAATGTTGCGCAACAGGAACACATTTTATTCCATGCATCAACCAGCTATGAGGAGCTGGCTCTCGCTGCACAAAGGGTGACCGACCCTATTCCACTCAAACTCTGAATGCCAGGGCTCTCATGAAGTGTTTGATTTGATTTTCAATAGCATTTGCATTGATGTCAGAGTCATTAGAGGGACAATAGAGCGCTGAGTACCGGTCATTAGAGACTGGCCATTAGCAAGTTTGGTAGCCATCAGAAGCATCAGAGAGCAGTTTTGGAGAAACCTAATTACTATGACTCAACGGTTCGATGCGTTCCATACCAGGTCACTTTATATCAAATCAAATGTAATTTTATTTGTCACATACACATATTTACCAGATGTTATTGCGGGTGTAATGAAATGCTTGTGATCCTAGCTCCAACACGACTCTGATTTCTCTTCATTACAAGGCTTTCACCGCGTCACCTTATAAACGTCACGTTAAACATCAAATCAATGTGTTTATCTGTCTATCTGTGACTGCCGATAACTTCAAAGTGGACAACAAATGCAATGTTACCAATGTGTTTGCATTGTTACACACAAGCGAATGATACAATTATGCTTCAAATGAAAACCCGAGATGCCTGCGTCACAATTTTCATTCAATTTCGTTTTATTTGTCTGTCTATCATTTTATCATCAATATATTTCATGATGTGTAGCCTACCGTGCACAATGAGCACAAATCTTCATTTAGTACATATTATAAGATATGCATTAGAATAAGCAGCCTCCATATTTGCAGCCAGAGGTGATATCTCTCTCGGAGCTGATCCGTCGGCAGTATTGTGGAATAATTATAAATTTAAGGTAAGATTTGAATGGAGAAAGCTGATCCGAGAGCAGCACAGCCTTTCTTTCGATCCTATCAGTATCGACACATGCCTCAACGGCGCACTTTAGCGAACGTTCTCTCTGCGTGGTGTTTTGGGAAACACGTTACATTTTCGGCCATTGTAGGAAAGATGCATCATTAAAACACTCGTAAGCCTAAGTTCCATTGCTATCGGGATACTGGGCCCACCTCTGTTATCCAAAGGGCACTGTTCGAATGTCAAGATCGGTAGGATTTGTGTGGAGTTTTCCTCCGCTGCCTCTCACTGGCATATTTTCATTAAGGGACATAACAGTGTCAAGTCAAGTGCATTCTCATATCTTGTTTGAAGTCTCGGAGAGAGAAAGATAGAGAGGGAGGGATGGAGAGGATAGAGAGGAGGAAAGAGAGAAGACATTGTTTTTCCATCCACTATAGAACAGACCAGAGCCTTCTATCTGAATAAATAGAAGCTTCTGGAACACTTTCAGAAAGTTTAGACAGACTCTAGAATGGAAGTGGTCGGAGCTGCAGAACAACCACTGAGTTGCAGTCATAGACAAACATATTTAGCCCTCTTTGTTTTTACATACATCATTGGTTGCAGTTACATTCACTCTCAGATCGCTCAGATAGATTCCATAAAATGAGAGAAAGTAGAATTCCATGGCGTTTTGCCCCAACCTGTAAACCCAAAGATCATGCGGTTCTTAAACCCTGTAGAGCAGGGGTAGGAAACCCTGTTCCTGGAGTACCATAGGTACTGCAAGATTTTGTTCCAACTAGGCACCACACCTGACCAACTGAGCTAATTGATAGGTTCAGTGATTGACTAAATTCAACACACTTGGTCTTCCAGATCGGTTAAATCGGCACTCCCTCGGCACTCCAGGACCAGGGTTGCTTACCCGTGCTGTAGAGGAAGCAAGAAGGCTCCTTACCTTGCCACAAATTACAGAAGCAAGAAGGAAGGAAGGAAGGAAAGAGGGGAGGAAGAGATTAAGAGAAAGAAGACAATGGATCATATTGGTTAATACCCATTAAGAATGGTCACTTACATTCCTGTAAATAGCAGGCCCTACAGGAAGAAGCAAGGATGGAGGCTGATTTGTAAAAACCTTTGCCTGTCTGTCTGTCTTGTGCCATTCTGTATATGTCTCTCTGTCTTGTGCCTGTCTGTCTGTCTTGTGCCAGTCTGTAAGCATCCCGATGAAGGCATCAAGCCAGAATCATTTTGGTTTTTCATAAGAAGAAACATTTCAGTGAACTTCTAATTTGCCTCTAGGGAGGCTAACTGTATCCTGCGGATCCCGAGCGTCTGTCTCTGTCTCTCTAGTGGAGGAGGAGTAGATCTAATGTAGAGAGACAGACAGGTCAGTATGATGTTGCAATATTTGATCAGTCTTGTGGAGACAGTGGGAAGTGGTGAGGACAGCAAAGCTGATTGCATCAGCTCTATCCCTACACTATAAACATTATATACACTCAATTGAATAGTTAGCCAATGCTAGTATTGCTGAACATACAGGACAGTAGCCAACAATGACAATGTACTTAGAAGACTGATGGAATCTTTCCCTACACTAGACTGTGTAGTGGGTATTCTGTAGCATTTTTATTCATCAACTGTGGTGCAATTACACACTCAACTACTGGCAAACTATCATCCTTCTGTTGTTATGTCATACGCAAACTTTGGATTGTTACAGGTATAAAAAAATCATTTTTCATGAGAAGCCCCAACCTTGCATCTTTCACTGTGTTAACCACGCGTCATATCCCTGAAACCCCCTGTGTTAGAATGCATGCACCAGTCCAGTTCCCCATGCAGCATTCACCGACAGCCCATGGGCCGTTCCATCCTTCAAAATGACGGGGGGTAAACTTTCCCAGTGTTATTAACAGAGAATCATTGAGGAGAGAGGTAGAGCAGGGGAACGAGGAAGGAAATAGAGGTATTCAAATGAAAAGAGGCAAATGAAGATGGGATTGAAGCTGTATGGAATGGTGTGTTAGCAGGAACATGAATGAGAGAGAAAGAGAGATCAGAAAGGGAGAAGAAGGACAGATCTTGTTGGGTCAGGCATGCTCCACTGTGCTGCTATGTGCAGTGAAGGAATGGGGAGATGGAGCAGGAGAGGAGGAATAGCATGTGAGTGGCGAGAAAGAGGCCAGGTGGCCAATGAGGTGTGGCGATGGAAGTGGCATGCTCTGAACACCCATGCTAGGAGGAAAGGAGAGAGGACGATAAGAGAAAAGAGGGAGGGAGTGAGGAGGGTAGCACCCCCAGGTGTGCCAGGCTACCTTGTTCCACCAGCCCAGTGGTGGAGCCCGCTGCCGCGGATGCAGCTGCCGCAGCGGCAGTGATGCTGATTGGAGCGGTGGAGCGACAGCCGACTGTTTGGTGTCCCACACACACAGTTGCCACAGAGAAAGAGGGGGCAGAATAGTAGAGAGAAGGGAAGAGGAGAGGAGGAGGTTGGAGGGATAGAGGGAAGAGGGCAGAGAAGTAAGGAATAAATGGAGAGAAGGAAACAAATATGGTTCATTAGTCCAAAAGAGAGGCGGATTAATAGAGCACGCAGAGAAACACAATATCTTCCTGACATAGAAGACATAAATTGTCCAAGTTCTCCCAATGTAGGTTATTTTCCTCTACACTGTACACATCACTGCCACCAACACACTGAAATAAAGCATCAAATGAGTTCATTGCGAAGTGACTATTAGGAGTGAACACAGCTAGTGATACATCTAACACCATCATCCAATACCCGACTGGAACCGTTCATAAGGGTTAGAAGGAGATGTCAAGGATACTGAAGCCTTTCACTTCTCTTGTCGGCCCCTCTCTCTTTCCATCCCTTCTAACACCACCTCCCATCTCGCCTCTCATTCTTTCTTTCACATCCTACTCCATCTCTTAAGCCTTCTCCACCCTCTCCCTTATCTACAGATGTAGGATCTTAATTTGAGCCAGTTTGTTACAGTGGGAAAATAATAATAATAATAATAATAATAATAATCCCAAAATAATAGTCTCTCCTTTTCACTCACATCTCCCTTTCCCTCATCCATCATTCTCCTCTCCTCTTTCTACCTTATCCATCAACCCGTCTCCCCTTGCTCTCCCTCATCCATCTCTCTGTCTCTCATATCCATCTCTTCTCTGTGATTCATCCCTGGATGACCGAACTCTAATAATGGCTCCTCTTCCTGAGGAGATGAGGGTGTTGGAGTGGGGATGCGGCACACAGGTGTGTGTGTGCGTGCTTGTGTCTTTAGGTGCTTGTGTGTGTGTGTGGATAAAGCCGGGGGAGGACCTCAGATCATTTTACAAATTAAGGCCTGCTGTTACGATCAGAGTGACTCATGTTCACTGAAGCACCAACCTCCCAGACAGACAGACCGACCGACATGCAGCTGATTGTGTAGCATATGAAAATGAGTTATATACTGTTGAAAATGCACATGTTTGCTACATTTGCTACTGGACTCTCATCTTCTCATCTCCAAATAGCTGCCACATTGTGTGCATCTCGTCAGTGGCCTTTAACCCCTTGACTTTAGGGAGGGTTAGCTGATCCTGACTCTGTGCCTAAGGGCAACTTCTAGCCAGAGCCCCACACCCTTGCAGGTTCCACACGAAGTAAAGAGTAGGTGTGCGTGTTGACGCAACACTTACCAGAGAAGTTCCGTGAAACCAGCATAGCCGTGAGCACGGCCCCCTGAGAGAGGAGAAGAAGAGAGGAAAGGGTAGGGAAGGAGAAAAGAGGAGAGGAAAGGGTAGGGAAGGAGAAAAGAGGAGAGGAAAGGGTAGGGAAGGAGAAAAGAGGAGAGGGGGTCAAACCAAGACTGCTTTGATACGACAGAGTCATGGAAACAGGCCACACTTCAGATTATAATATTGTGCAAATCTTTTCCATTCATTTGAGATTTAGGCATATAGCTAGTTTCAAGTTTTAATGACAGTGAGATGCCTTTCTTACATGCTCTAAACCCAACAATTTAGCTAAATAGCTACATAACAGGCTATAGCTATAGAACAAGTGGCATGGAATCGTCTTGACGTAAGAAAACAGTTGAGGTCTGAAAACCACTCACAAATGAACTGAAACGGACACAGAAAACCAAAGTCATCCACTGACCTTGAGTTTCCTCCTGGCGTTGAATTTCTTCAGGCACTCCACGGTCTCCTGCCTGTGCATCATGGATGCCACTGTAGAACGTTGCTGTGTGTGAGAGAGACAGAGAGAGAGAGAGACAGGGGGATAAAGAGAGATACAGACAGAAAGAGAGAGAGAAGATACAGAGGAAATGTAAGTCACATGAGTCAAAAGTCACAGAGACTTAGTTAAATCTTTGCGCCTTTGTGTGTATGTATATGAGTGGGTGTTTATCTCTCCTGGATATATTACAATACATAGTGACATGTGTACTTACGCAGACCCATGGGTGTTTGAGGGCCTCCTGGGCAGTGATCCTCTTGGCAGGGTTGATGGTCAACATCTGGTTAATCAGGTTCTTAGCCTCTGGAGTGACTGTGTCCCACTCTGGGGAGGGAAACTACACACAGGCACACACACAGACATACACAAACACAGATACACACAAACACAGATACACACGCGGGCTTGATCAGGTTCTAGGCTTCTGGACTCTCCATTCGTCTATATAATACTCTATCATTGAAAAGTATTACAGTGGTAATCAATCAAATTCTATCAGCAATGTTTCAAATGTTCCACTGCTCTGAACAGGTCCCAGGTGAGTGCACTCGCTGGCCAATCAATTACATTGAACGATCAATTATATAACTAAGTACCAGGCAGAAGAGAAAGCCAGCAGACACACAGCCAGCGGAATACCCCGAGTAAATATACTGGGTACTCCTCTCTATATAAGACTGTGTTCATAGACGTGGTGTAAAAGTGTACTATCTCACCATCCTTACTAAGACAATGTATGTCCTGTATAAATAATGCATTAACAAATAAATATGTAACATCGGGATGTGACGGCAAATTGTCACCAAGCGACCTGGGACAATGTGTCTTTTAATGATAGGCTTTTGGGGTGCTAAACGTCATCATAGCTCAACGACAATCTCCATGACATTCTTTCCTGAAATGGGACTAATGTGCTCAAGGTACTGTAGGCACTTTCTCGCTCCTCTAAAAATATTAATGAGGTGATTTAGTTACTTCTAAAAAAGAAACGGGGGGAGAGGCAGAGAGGAGCCGCTGCGGGGAAGGGAGTGGACGACCGAAATAGGGAGAGAGGGTAAAATAAGTAAGATGAGGTGTGCAAAAAAGAGAGGGACAGAAAAAGAGAGAAAGAAAGAGAGAACAGGAGAGCAAACAGAGAGCAGTGTGGCAGTAAGAGTGAGAAAGTAGAGAAGTAGAGGGGAGTGAGGCGAGGAAAAGACAAAAGAAAGAGAGGACACGAACAAAAGGAAAGGAGAAAAGGAATAGAGAGAGGGGATGAGGAGAATAGAGAAAATGGAGAGAAGACAAGAGAAGATAGGAGAGGACAGCAGGTAGCAATGGAGAGGAGAGCAGGCCTCGTCCAGATCTTGTATCTCACATCGTATGCCCCTGCTTTTATCTGTTGGTACAGTTTGTGCTGGTCCTCGTCCCAGAAGGGAGGGTAGCCCACCAGCAGGATATACAGAATCACCCCTGAGAAAGAGAGACAGAGAGAGCGTGAGAGACAGAGAACGAAAGAGAGAGAGCGAGATTGAAAACGAGAGAGTGAAACACACAGATGGAGAAAAAACACAGAATCAGCATTTTTTATGAATATTTACTTTGCTTTTGTGTCCAAGCATTTGTGTCTGGGTGTGAAGGTATACATGTGTGTATAATGTCTGTGTGTGCGTGTTTCTGTGTGCCCAAAATAGTGTGTGTGTGCGCGTGCTCACGCACGCATGTGTGTAAATGTGTGAGATGCTCACCGCAGGCCCAGATGTCCACAGGTTTGCCATATGCCTCCTTTCTCAGAACCTCAGGGGACAGGTATCCCGGTGTGCCAGCAAATCCTGCAGCACGACAATACACACACATACGCACGCACGCACAAACACACAAATACAAACAACTCCAAGCTTAGCACGTCACCCTTAGTGGGATGAATGATGAAAGGTTGAGAACATGTTGGTGTAGTACAGTCAGAACCACAGATCTAGGGTCAGAACGTACCAAACCAGGCTTGCTGATCCCCCTGTACCTCGATGGCAAGGCCAAAGTCAGCCAGCTTGACGGCAGCATTCTTGCATTTGCTGGCCAGGAGCAGGTTCTCTGGCTAGGGGGGAAGGGGGAGGAGAGGGGCGCTAAGGTTACTCCTGCTTTGAACTATAAGAGAAAGGAGGAGGGGGAGAGACGGAAGACAGGCAGACATCCAAACACTCTTGTGGTGTTTGCAACAGTTTATTTACACACATACACAAACAGTAACAGAAAAAACACACAGATGTACCAAATGAAAACACACACACCGGAACACCTATAGTTTGCTGTGGTTTAGGGTATATTGGTTTGGGCTGTGGTGTGGGGAGCTGGTGGTGCCCCCCCCCCCTCCTCTCTCTCTCTCTGTTCCAGATAGAGCAGCCTCATTACTCTCTGTCAGAGGGGGACTCTAATAATGGGCTGCTATCCCCACTGGCCCCTTCTCTCTCTCTCTCTCTGCAAGGCTACTGTGCTGTAGATCTACTGTAGCCTAACACCACTCTACACAATAGAAATGTGTCACCCTATTCCCTTCCCTTAGTTCCCATTGCTCGGATGTTTGCAGATCTGAAGGGACTGGATAGGTATAAAGGATGACTTCTGGCATATTTACTTCACCTAGATAGTTTGCATGATAGAGCGTGAGGCACTATCTAGCTCAGACACACATTCTCTGTTACTTTCCTCGCAAACACACACACACACGCCCGCCCGCCTGTAGAGAGTGTGTGAGGTATAAACACAGTGTTAACAGTGTCACTGCTGACCCGGCATTGCAGCCTGTCTTCCTCTTTGTGTCTCATTATTACACCCCCCCTCTTCTCCCGCTCTCCCTCATCCCTCCACCTCTCTACCTAACTCGTTTGGAGCCGTAATAATACTGATTTATGCATTTTCTTTTTTCTTTTTTACCTTTATTTAACTAGTCAGTTAAGAACAAATTCTTATTTTCAATGACGGCCTAGGAACAGTGGGTTAACTGCTTTGTTCAGGGGCAGACCGATACATCCCCCTGTACCTCGATGGCCAGGCCTTAACTCCCATATCTTGCCTCATTTGCACTCACTGTATATGGACTTTTTGTTTTCTTTTGTTCTACTGTATTATTGACTGTATGTTTTGTTTATTCCATGTGTAACTCTGTGTTGTTGTATGTGTCGAATTGGTACGCTTTATCTTGGCCATGGTCGCAGTTGCAAATGAGAACTTGTTCTCAACTAGCCTACCTGGTTAAATGAAGGTGAAATGAAAAACAAATATGATTCAGGGTTTACTCATTTGTATGGAGAAAGTTCAAATGGTGGATTTCAGATTAACTACAAGCACTAGGATAATCCCTTCTATGATTGCGGGTGGATTTCAGATGAACTACAAGCACTAGGATAATCCCTGCTATGATTGCGGGCGGATTTCAGATTAACTACAAGCACTAGGATAATCCCTGCTATGATTGCGGGCGGATTTCAGATTAACTACAAGCACTAGGATAATCCCTGCTATGATTGCGGGTGGATTTCAGATTAACTACAGCACTAGGATAATCCCTGCTATGATTGCGGGTGGATTTCAGATTAACTGCAAGCACTAGGATAATCCCTGCTATGATTGTGGGTGGATTTCAGATTAACTACAAGCACTAGGATAATCCCTGCTATGATTGTGGATTTCAGATTAACTGCAAGCACTAGGATAATCCCTCTAGATTGTGGGTGGAACTGCAAGCACTAGGATAATCCCTGCTATGATTGTGGGTGGATTTCAGATTAACTGCAAGCACTAGGATAATCCCTGCTATGATTGTGGGTGGATTTCAGATTAACTGCAAGCACTAGGATAATCCCTGCTATGATTGTGGGTGGATTTCAGATTAACTGCAAGCACTAGGATAATCCCTGCTATGATTGTGGGTGGATTTCAGATTAACTACAAGCACTAGGATAATTCCTGCTATGATTGTGGGTGGATTTCAGATTAACTGCAAGCTTCCAATAAATAGATTTCAATATCCAAACACACAATGTCCAGGCCACGCGCACAAACACACAATGTCCAGGCCACGCGCACAAACAAACAATGTCCAGGCCACGCGCACAAACACACAATGTCCAGGCCACGCGCACAAACACACAGAAATTCAACACGCGCAGACAGACAGACACGGAGACAGACAAACATCTTTCTCTGCACATCGCATAATAGCAGCCCTCTGCAGCAACACACAAGTTCCTTCCCGCCCTTCCTCCTTCCCTCCACACACACACACACACACACACACAATAAAGTGGGTTAGGTGAGGGAATGCAAGTGTGAGAGATTGCGGTGCTGGAGAGCAGTGAGGGCCTGTGTGTGGGTGTTTGGGATGGAACGATTCCCAGCTCTCTCTCTCTCTCTCTCTCTCCCTCTTTCTCCATCTTTCCTTTCGCAGGAGTAGAGTGGGAGCTGTTTCAACATTCCAGACATGGCTTTATCTGCTTAGATTCCTTCTGAGGGAGTGTAGGAGAGGAGAGAGAGAAGAGATGCAGCCAGACAGACAGGCCTCCATTGAAATGGCACTCCAATTGTGAAACCAGAGACTGGGTTAAGTCATTTAGCCTAATTTCTCTGTTTTGAGACTTTAGAAGAAACATATCAACAGAACAGTGTGCCTTCTTTGTAGTTGTGCTTTACTTTTCACACTAAGCAGTTATTCATAACTGTTTGATGGTCCCAATTTGATTTGTTATTTGCTGATTCGGGCTTCCAAGATGGGAGTGTTCTTCTCGCCACTCAGACACTCCCAGAGGTTGTCCTCAGTCATATCACACTATGGCCTACTGGGTGAATTGCCCCAGTACTGCCGGACTGTAACCTGATAGGTGTGGCCGCTAAATAAAAAAAATAGCCACAACAGTTCTGATAAACACAACACTACTTCAAGAGGAATGCTGCCACAGCCCGGGGGCCTGGGTATGCCACTGGCATTAGCATGAAAGGGCAATTCCATGGAATCCAACATGAATTTACATTGGGATGCAGTCGCAACCACAAGTCTCACAAAACCCCATTTTGGTTGAGACCGACTTTATGACCAAAATGATCCTCTTTACACTTTGTAGTCAATGTTGACAGTATAACACATGTTTATGACTCAAAAATATGGCGGAAAGTGTTCAAAGTAGTCCTTGTGCAAAGAGTTCTATGGTTTATTTAACTTTGCAATCATTGGTTTTTATTTTACATACATTTTTAATGAGTCTCAGCATCACTCTGTTACTGTAGAATTGGCCAGAGATGACAGCGGCAGACTAGCATCATGCAAAACAAGGTATAGCTATAATAATAATAATAATAATAGTTATAATAACAAACAAGCTTGCTCACAGACCCCCAAGCATACACACAGACACACAGGATAGGACAGAACAGGAAAGGACTGCCCTGACCGCAAGCCAATCACAGTAGACTCAGTAAACGGCAACCGCTTCTGTTGCGGTAGTTTCATCTATAAATACAGTCTCACTGGAAGCTATACAACTCCATTGGAAGCACCATAGAGACAAATCAATTGGACAAAGCGATTGCCATTTAGAAATCCATAGGCTATTGGGAAACAGAATAACATGGGGCTAATTTTAATACAGCAGCCTAGGCTGAAGAGTAGAGAAACAAACCCTGTTCCAAGATAGGGCCGGCATAGTACAGCATGGCATAGCATAGCTTAGCAAAGCATAGCAGAGCCATCAGTCAGCTAGCGTAACAAGCACGCATATTGGCAGTCTCCACAGACTAGGAGAGGTGCTGTTTCAACAAGAGGACAGGAAAGAGAGGGTCTGCATTTGGCAAGGGTTAAAGCTGCTGTTTCAACAACAGGAGAGAGATAGGGGAGCAGCATTTGGCCAGACATAACCAGATAGGCCAAAGGTCACAGAACACATGGTGCAGAGAGAGACGGTGCTAAAGTAGGTGGAGAATCTGACCTGAAAACAGGAGACTGACCATGGCCAACTGACTGCTTTTGATTGCTTTTTAATATGCAAACTAATGGGTAGGCCTGACAAGCTACAGCATAACAGAAGAGACAAAATACTTATCTAAAGCTACAATCCAAACAGTGATGCTGGAAAACGTCACTTACACCAACACACAAATAGAGGATAGACACACCTATACACACACTGGACACACGCTGAACGGGCAACAGTTACACACACGCACACATACACATTGGACACAACATACAGGCAGTAAGGTGATACCTGTCACTCACCTTCAGGTCTCGGTGCACCACGCCCATTTGATGGCAGTGTAGCACCGCCTCCAGGATCTGCTGGATGCAATGACTGCATGCAAACACCAGGGGGCGCATGTTAGTCTGAACAGCATTGCTACATTCCCGTGCAAAGGCCAGGGGATGGGGGGGATGGAGGGGATGGAGGTGGGGGACTTCTATCACACAGACACACCTTCTTGCGGCCCATGGCCAAGTTAATCGCCCAATGGTTTGGCAATAAGAGTGACCAATAATATAAAAGATTAGCTACCAATTAGGTGACCAAAAATCTAAAATAATTGTATAGATGTGAGCAATATGGCGGTGCCTTGTGGATTGGAGTTCCCACCATATAACTGGTCTTCACCCATCCAATAAATTAAAGATCAATGGTCAACTTTCAAGTAAAAAGGAGAAGTCAACATCAAATGTATGACGATTTCATGAAAAGGTATGAGAATATATGAACATGGATCCATGTGGGGAGGAGACAGACATATGGTAGGAGGCCAGGTACATGTGTGCATAGACAGGTAGCATTTATATTATCGTGATCCAACACAGGGAGGTGTGCTGCTGCATGCACACACGTGTTGGGTTGGAGGGGCTGTGTGAGAGAGAGGGAGTGTGTTGAGATGCAGGAGTGTGTGTGTGTGTGCGTGTGTGTGTACATGTGCGTATGCGTGTGTTTTTTGGGGGGAAAGGGAGGGTAAAAAAGGTTGGTTGGGTTCTTTGTCAAGCAAAATGCCAAATAAAAGTAAAAACTACTTCATTCTAATTCTAACTCTAAGTAAAACGATCTGCAGTGTGTAGTTATTTCAATCTGTTGATGCAATATACTTATCTAGCAGTGACACCTGCCGATGTGTGTTGAAATAGACTGCAGTAAATCATTAGTTGTGTCTAAAATATACAGTACATAGAATATTGACTTTTCAGTATGCAGTAAAGAAATCATATACTGTCTTTGGATATAATGACACCAAGTGAGAGAGAGAGAAAGAGAAAGAGAGGGAGGAGAGAGAAAGAAGAGGAGAAGAAGAGAGGACAAAGAGAGAGGAATATTAGAGCTTAAACAAGGGAGAAATAGAGTTTGAGAAAGAGAGAGAGGGAAGGAAGGAAGGAAGGAAGGAAGGAAGAAGGAAGGAAGGAAGGAAGGAAGGAAGGAAGGAAGGAAGGAAGGAAGGAAGGAAGGAAGGAAGGAAGGAAGGAAGGAAGGAAGGAAGGAAGGAAGGAAGGAAGGAGAGGATATTATGGGAGTGTCTTGGTGTGAGCGAGCTAGCTGATTGACTCCGGCTTGGACCGGCCTGGCAGTAAAGTTCAGGGCTATATATTACGATCCCTAGTCTTCTCCAAATGAATAAATACTAGCCAGGTCACATCCGCAGGCAGCACAGTGTGTGTGTCAAATCTAATTTTATTGGTCACATACACGTGTTTAGCAGATGTTAATGCGAGTGTAGGGGGAGGGGTGTGTGTGTCTATGCACATAGACAAAGATATCTACCTACAGTTGAAGTCGGAAGTTTACATACACTTAGGTTGGAGTAATTAAAAGTCGTTTTTCAACCACTCCACAAATTTCTTGTTAACAAACTATAGTTTTGGCAAGTCGGTTAGGACTTCTACTTTGTGCATGACACAAGTAATTTTTCCAACAATTGTTTACAGACAGATTATTTCACTTATAATTCACTGTATCACACTTCCAGTGGGTCAGAAGTGTACATACAATAATTTGACTGTGCCTTTAATACCTCTTGAAACTAGGGGGCATTATTTTCATTTTTGGAAAAATAACATTCCCAAATTAAACGGGCTATTTTGCCAGAAGATGCTAGAATATGCATATAATTGACAGTTTAGGATAGCAAACACTCTAAAGTTTCCAAAACTGTAAAAAATATTGTCTGTGAGTATAACAGAACTGATATTGCAGGCGAAAGCCTGAGAAAAATCCAATCAGGAAGTGACATGTTTTGAAAGCTCTGCGTTCCGATGCGTCCCTATTGAGCAGTGCTATCAACCAGATTCCTTTTTCTATGTATTCCCCAAGGTGTCTACAGCATTTTGACGTAGTTTCACGCCATTATGTTGAAGAATGAGCGTAAACGACTACATTGCGTTAAGTGTCCGGCTGAGGGCTCTCAGAGTAATTCTTGCATAATACAGAGGTAGCTATTTTTCCTCCCGGTCTTACTGAAAATACAGCTGTCCCGGTTGATATATTATCGAATAGATATTTGAAAAACACCTTGAGGATGGATTATAAACAACGTTTGCCATGTTTCTGTTGATATAATGGAGCTAATTAGTAATATTTTTCAGCGTTGTCGTGACTGCAATTTCCGGTCGAATTCTCAGCCAAACGTGAAGAACTAACAGTTATTTCGGCTACAAAAATAATATTTTTGAAAAAAAGGAACATTTGCTATCTAACTGGGAGTCTCGTGAGTGAAAACATCCGAAACTCAAAGGTAAACGATTTAATTTGATTGCTTTTCTGATTTTCGTGACCAGGTTCGCTGCTACTAGCTAGGCATAATGCTATGCTAGGCTATCGATAAACTTACACAAATGCTTGTCTTGCTTTGGCTGTAAAGCATAATTTCAAAATCTGAGATGACAGGGTGATTAACAAAAGGCTAAGCTGTGTTTCAATATATTTCACTTGTGATTTCATGAATATGAATATTTTCTAGTAATATTTTATGTCTGTTGCTTTATGCTAATTAGTGTCATTTGATGACAATTCTCCCGGATCCGGGAGAGGGAGTTCCAAACAGCTTGGAAAATTCCAGAAAATGATGTCATGGCTTTAAAAGCTTCTGATAGGCTAACTGACATCATTTGAGTCAATTGGAGGTGTAGGCCTTGTATTTCAAGGTCTACCTTCAAACTCAGTGCCTCTTTGCTTGATATCATGGGAAAATCTAAATAAATCAGCCAAGACCTCAGAAAAACAATTGTAGACCTCCACAAGTCTGGTTCATCCTTGGGAGCAATTTCCAAACACCTGAAGGTACCAAGTTCATCTGTACAAACATTACTACGCAAGTATAAACACCATGGGACCACGCAGCCGTCACACCGTGTTCTGTCTCCTAGAGATGAATGTACTTGCGAAAAGTGCAAATCAATCCCAGAACAACAGCAAAGGACTTTGTGAAGATGCTCGAGGAAACAGGTACAAAAGTATCTATATCCACAGTAAAAATAGTTCTATATCGACATAACCTGAAAGGCCGCTCAGCAAGGAAGAAGCCACTGCTCCAAAACCGCCATAAAAAAAGCCAGACTACAGTTTGCAACTGCATATGGGGACAAAGATCATACTTTTTGGAGAAATGTCCTCTGGTCTGATGAAACTGATGAACTGATGAACAGTTTGGCCATAATGACCATCATCATCATCACCATCATCATTATGTTTGGAGGAAAAAGGGGGAGGCTTGCAAGCCAAAGAACACCACTGGGAATGTGATGAAAGAAATAAAAGCTGAAATAAATCATTCTCTCTACTATTATTCTGACATTTCACATTCATAAAATAAAGTGGTGATCCTAACTGACCTAAGACAAGGAATTTTTACTAGGATTAAATGTCAGTAATGGTAAAGCACACACATCCTTTGGTCGCTCGTCTTTTTCTTTTCAGTTCGCTGCAGCTAGCGACTGGAACGAGCTGCAACAAACACTCAAACTGGACAGTTTTATCTCAATCTCTTCATCCAAAGACTCAATCATGGACACTCTTACTGACAGTTGTGGCTGCTTTGAGTGATATATTGTTGTCTCTACCTTCCTGCCCTTTGTGCTGTTGTCCGTGCCCAATAATGTTTGTACCATGTTTTGTGCTGTTACCATGTTGTGTTGCTACATGTTGTTGTCATGTGTTTTTACCATGCTGTTTTGTCGTGTGTTGCTGCCTTGCTAATGTTGTTGTCTTCGGTCTATCTTTATGTGTGCTGTGTTGTCTCTCTTGGCGTGATGTGTGTTTTGTCCTATATTTATATATTTGTATTTATTTTAAATTTTTAATCCAGCCCCCGTCCCCGCAGGAAGCCTTTTGGTAGGCCGTCATTGTAAATAAGAACGTGTTCGTCATTATCATTTATAAACGCTGCGTATGCACAAAATATGTGCCAAAACATGCGTGTGCATGTTTTCATACAAAAGTTAGCATTTATAAAAACTGAACTTGACGTGAGAATGTGCTTATCCTCCCGAAAACTTCAGACCATGCGTACGCACAGTTTCTACTGGTTGAAATATTGCATTGCAAGAAGGCAAAAGTAGCCTAGTAGTAGCCTTGTGCAAATGGGAAATATATGTTGACACTCTTATTCATGCAAAAAAACAATAGCTAAATATAATAAGATGTAATCATTTGCCATTAGTGAGAAGAGCAAACATCTATTTATTTTATCTTTGCATTGGAAAATAATTCTAAATAGTCATCTCTTTCCTATTATTAATTTGGAATAAATTCCTCACCTTTTCTGACTGTGATATGGTTTCATACTTGTGAAATAGCCTACCAGGCCTACAACAAGTTAGGTTTCCATTAGTCCCTTCTCTCATTTAATTGGACCCACTTCGCAGAAGTAAATAGATGAGCTATTTCAAGTATTTTGCTCTATGCGATCCGATCCCGAAGCGCAGTTTAACAGTAGAACCCTTTTCCATTGACGTTTGTAGGCTCTCTCTGAATATTTCTCGAGTAGACAATTTTTCATTTGTAAACCTAATACATATATCATAACCAGTGCAGAATAACTTATTTACAACAGATTTCCACGCGCATCTGTCATTTAATTGGGCCTATTGATAAGCTATCATCATTTCAAGTCAATGCTCCATCTATTAGAAAGTGAGCACAGTTTATAACACAGTAGAATTTAACAGACAGTTGATCATTTGCATTAAAGTGTGTAGACTACTGTAGTATAAAAAAAAATCAGAGTAGACAATGTTTCAGATTTCCCGGGCAGTGCAGCATATTTAGGTTAGGTTCAAAGTAAACACAAAACATTATTGAATTCAAACAATCTGTTTACAGATTCGGATTACAACAAATGTCACAGCAAAAGAAGACATTCTGTCAACAAGAAATTTGATCAAGTTCACCATTGATATTTATTTTAGATACCGTCTCGGCCTGATTCCAATACGTCCAAAGTATACATCAAACGAAAGCATTATTGTCACCATAAAAGGTGAAAGACGGCTGTTTTTCAGGCGGTGCCATTTGGAACGCATCCTTGGGAGTGAGAAACGGTCGCAGAAGCCTGAGAAGCTGGGCAAGTGCACTGGTGGGGGTCCCGGGTTGAGGGGGTTGAGGAGGTTGGAGGGGGGGAGAGGGATGAGGGGTCAAAGGTTTAGGGAGGAGGATGGAGGGCGAAGTCAGACAGTCAGTGCACCAAGAGCAACATAGAAAGGCAAATGCAGGAACCTCAGAATAAAATAAACAAGCACATCGAGACGCAGCAGAGCAACAGACAGACTGATAGACTGAACGACTGACAGAAAAACACACGAACAGACAGGGAGACTGAGACGGAGGGGGCGAGGGTGCAGGCAGAGGTGCAGGGGGTGGAGATGTCGGGCAGAGGAAGGGGGAGGAAGAGGAGTGCAGCTGGTCTCTACACATACTGACCTTCAGGTCCCTGTGCACTATGTCATGTTGGTGAATGTGATGAACACTGTCAAGAATCTGAGTGATACAGTGACTGTGAAGACAAAACAGAGAGGAGGAGAGGGAGAGATGGAGGAGAGGGAGAGATGGAGGGAGGCAAGGTGGAAGAAGAGAGGATGGGATGGTGGAGGAGAAATGTGGACAGGTGAAAAATATTGGCAGGTGAACATGATTTTGAAAAGCAAGAAAAACAGTGAGATGGACAGAATATTGAAGAGTGAAAAAGAATGCACATTTGATGGATAGAACAGAGAAATGGAGTAGGAGAGATGGCAGATATGTTGGAGTCAGAAGGGTAGAGGAAGAGTAGGCAGGGCAGGTGGAGATGGAGAGAGAGATAGGAAGAGGAGAAGGGAGATGGAGAGAGATGGGAGGAGATGAAGTGGATGAATGCAGTGATGGGTGAGGAGACAAAACCATTTTCAACATGATGAGACAAGACTACCAACAACAGCACAGCCAGATGTGCTCACAACATAGAGAAAGAGAAGAGAGGGAGGAGAGAGAACGGGAGGAGAGCAGCGAGAAAAGGAGGGAATAAGAGATGATAGAGGGCGAGAGAGGAGGGAGAGTAAGAGACTGACATGAGAAAGTGAACAAGGCAGAGAACAGAAAATGAGAAAGAGAGAGATCGAGGAGAGCAGTGGATTGATGTGTAACTGTTATTTCAACCAACTAGTGGATGGAAAAAATTGCGCAGTGAAGGGGTTAATGTGCTTTTACCACTCGTGTGTGTGTGTGTGTGTGTGTGTGTGTGTGTGTGTGTGTGTGTAGTGAAGGAGTTAAATGTGCAGGATATAATGTGACTAATAGCAGAACAGGAAGACAGCCTGCAGGATGGATACTGAGTGGGGAGGACACACACACACACACACACACACACACACACACACACACACAGACATACACAGACGCATAAGTGGACATGGCAAGCACTTAAGTACTTAAGTTAAAATAAAGTACTACTTAATTCGTTTTTTGCGGTGTCTGTACCAATATACCATGGCTAAGGGCTGGTCTTTGTCACGACGCAACGTGGATTGCCTGGATACAGCCCTTAGTCGTGGTATATTGGCCATATAATCACAAACCCCCAAGGTGCCTTATTGCTATGATAAACTGGTTACCAACGTAATTAGAGCAGTAAAAATAAACGTTTTGTCATACCCGTGGTATACGGTCTGATATACCATGGCTATCAGCCAAATCAGCATTGAGGGCTCGAGCCACCCCGTTTATAAAGTAGTTTATACCAGGGGATTTCAAAATGTTCTTGCACAAGAACAAACAGGCGACCCAGGAACCCCCATCATGTTAGCGACCCCCCAATTCATGTGAAGAGGAAGTGTAAACTCTAACTTTGTCTATTAGCTAGAAAGGTATCCTGGCAGCGTAAATAGCATGTTGCTGTTAAAGCTGATTCTCCCTGACGGTCTAGCTTTTATTTGATTGATGATTCTCAAAGATGGTATAAAAATAAAATATATATAATACCAGTCAAACGTTTGGACACACCTACTCATTCAAGAGTTTTTCTTTATTTCTACTATTTTCTACATTGTAGAATGCCAAGAGTGTGCAAAGCTGTCATCAAGGCAAACGGTGGCTACTTTGAAGAATCTCAAATATGAAATATATTTAGATTTGTTTAACACTTTTTTGGTTACTACATGACTCCATATGTGACCCGTTTCAGGAAACTAGGCATACAGTGGGGCAAAAAAGTATTTAGTCAGCTACCAATTGCGCAAGTTCTCCCACTTAAAAAGATGAGAGAGGCCTGTAATTTTCATCATAGATACACTTCAACTATGACAGACAAAATTAGAAAAAAAATCCAGAAAATCACATTGTAGGATTGTTTTATTCATTTATTTGCAAATTATGGTGGAAAATAAGTATTTGGTCACCTAAAAACAAGCAAGATTTCTGGCTCTCACAGCCCTCTCACAGACCAGTACTTCTTTAAGAGTGCTCCTCTGTCCTCCACTCGTTACCTGTATTAATGGCACCTGTTTGAACTTGTTATCAGTATAAAAGACACCTGTCCACAACCTCAAACAGTCACACTCCAAACTCCACTATGGCCAAGACCAAAGAGCTGTCAAAGGACACCAGAAACAAAATTGTAGACCTGCACCAGGCTGGGAAGACTGAATCTGCAATAGGTAAGCAGCTTGGTTTGAAGAAATCAACTGTGGGAACAATTATTAGGAAATGGAAGACATACAAGACCACTGATAATCTCCCTCGATCTAGGGCTCCACGCAAGATCTCACCCGTGGGGTCAAAATTATCACAAAAATCACAAAAATGATCACAAAAATCCCAGAACCACACGGTGGGACCTAGTGAATGACCTGCAGAGAGCTGGGACCAAAGTAACAAAGCCTACCATCAGTAACACACTACGCCGCCAGGGACTCAAATCCTGCAGTGCCAGACGTGTCCCCCTGCTTAAGCCAGTACATGTCCAGGCCCGTCTGACGTTTGCTAGAGAGCATTTGGATGAACCATAAGAAGATTGGGAGAATGTCATATGGTCAGATGAAACCAAAATATAACTTTTTGGTAAAAACTCAACTTGTTGTGTTTGGAGGACAAAGAATGCTGAGTTGCATCCAAAGAACACCATACCTACTGTGAAGCATGGGGGTGGAACCATCATGCTTTGGGGCTGTTTTTCTGCAAAGTGACCAGGACGACTGATCCGTGTAAAGGAAAGAATGAATGGGCCATGTATCATGAGATTTTGAGTGAAAACCTCCTTCCATCTGCAAGGGCATTGAAGATGAAACGTGGCTGGGTCTTTCAGCATGACAATGATCCCAAACACACTGCCCGGGCAACGAAGGAGTGGCTTCGTAAGAAGCATTTCAAGCTCCTGGAGTGGCCTAGCCAGTCTCCAGATCTCAACCCCATAGAAAATCTTTGGAGGGAGTTGACAGTCCGTGTTGCCCAGCAACAGCCCCAAAACATCACTGCTCTAGATGAGATCTGCATGGAGGAATGGGCCAAACTACCAGCAACAGTGTGTGAAAACCTTGTGAAGACTTACAGAAAATGTTTGACCCCTGTCATTGCCAACAAAGGGTATATAACAAAGTATTGAGATAAACTTTTGTTATTGACCAAATACTTATTTTCCAAATAAATTCATTAAAATCCTACAATATGATTTTCTGGATTTTTTTCTCTCATTTTGTCTGTCATAGATGAAGTGTACCTATGATGAAAATTACAGGCCTCTCTCATCTTTTTAAGTGGGAGAACTTGCACAATTGGTGGCTGACTAAATACTTTTTTGCCCCACTGTATGTCACGGGTCACTACTTCACAGGAGAGCAGTTTGAATGTAAACTTTTTGGGGGGCAGAAATGCCTTCTCGAACATGTGAACTTTCATGTGCCTTCAATAACAAACTTGTATGCCACCTGTAAATACGAATAGCATTTTTAAATGACGAGCCTAGTTGGTTTAGCCACAGAACAAGCCATGATTGGCTGAGATAATGAGTGAGCTGGAAATGCTGAGAGATAAGTTTGGATTTGTCTGCCATATAGCAGGCTTCTGTCTATTTGAGCTGGTCAGTATGTCTAGGTAATCCTGTCTAACGCGGCTTTTATTTTTTATCGTGTAGTAAAACTGCAAGTGTTGCTCTCCAATTTCTGAGGACCGAGTTTTGAAATCAGTGGAATTTGAGTACGATAGCTAAGGAGATGGAGAAAACACCTGTCTCTGGATTACATCTTCAAACTAAGGGCAACCATGGCATCTGACAGGAGACGCCATCCGTGCATCCAAGAATGATATTCTAGCTAGCTACATTTTCAGATATCACACGTTTCTAATATTGACAGAAAGGGGTCTCATTTACGTTAAAGTATGCTGTTAGCTAGCTAGCTAATGTTAGCTGGCTGACTCGCTAGCTAACATTTCGTGTATGATCTTATTATTCATATCTCAGAGCCATTTGCTTGGCTAGCTATAGCCTAATGTTAGCTAATGAACATTGAACCTGGTTGGTTAGCTACCTTCAGATTCATGCAGGGTAGTAATGTCATGAGTAGGGTTTATGGTTCATTGTTTACCTTGCTAGCTAGCCTCATGTCTTAACAAAAGACAACACTATACAAGTCACCATTTCAGGTGCATTTGTAAATTCAGTCTGGCCATCTACTCCAATTTCAGAGCACTCTGGCCTGAGTGTGTCAAAGCACAGGATAACTGATGAATTTATGAACGCTCAACACCCGTTGAATTTGCCGGTGTCAGTAAACATCGGCAAAACAATTGGAGTTAAATTGTTGCCAGCAGCACAGTTACAGTCACCAACGCTCTGGATAACATGAAAACACCCTAACCAGCTCTGCTAGGGTGAGTAAAATGGTCAAAGTGTGGTGTTCTCTCATTGTGTATCTGGAAGTAGCTAGCAAGCTAGCCAATGTTAGCCAGTTAGCTTGGGTGCTTGACTGCCGTTGTGAGGTCAGAACGTTTGAATCAACCCCACTCATCGGCTAGAGCGTCCAGTGTGCACTCAACGCAATTTTTTTTTTGAACAGACAATCTGACAGCACAGTTGCAGTCATCAACGCTCTGGATAACATAACAGCCTAACCAGCTCTGCTAGGACGAGTAATGTTCAGTGAGCTGTTCTCTAATTTGTGTCTGGAAGTAGTTGGCAAGTTAGCTTGGGTGCTTGACTGCTGTTGTTAGTACATAACGTTCGGATCTACCCATAAAGAGATAGATGGTGCTAAAACTTAAGACGGTGTGAACGATGCTGATTTGGTGTTGACAAAGGGCTCTCCAGAAGTAGTACCAAAACATTCAAAGGCCATTTTCTCAAAAGTGAGTTTACAAGTTTATCAACTTTCAAAGCATAATTATTTTCCCATTGTTCCTCAAATGCAGTGTATGATATACCATTTTGTAGCTCGGAGTCTCTAATTTTATCCAATGTAAAAAACACAATTTCAAATTATCCTACATACGACTGATTTGAGCCGGTCGGTCACGTGTTATTTCATATTTTTGAGGTCTTCACTATTATTCTACAATGTAGAAAATAGTCAAAATAAAGAAAAACCCTTGAATGAGTAGGCGTGTCCAAACTTTTGACTGATCTTTTCTGCATGCTTTCTATCTGGTTGTGGTGGGTTTACATTGGCAAACTGTTTTTCCATCTCGAAAATTAGCACTTAGACGGCTGGCCTAAGAATTCTCTACACAGATACAACTATGTAATTGGCTCCAACGACTGTAATTTCCTCCATATTAAAGGGATAGTTCGAGATTTTGGAAATGAAGCCATGTATGTACTTCCCCAGAGTCGGATGAACAAGGAACAGCTAGCAGACTAACTGTTCCTGTACACTTCCAGTCATTGCTAGTTAGCATTTGCTCGTGAAACTACCTCTAACTTCCTTCATACTGGACGCAGTGACATACAAAAGGTATTCTGTTGCAGCTAGGGAGGTTTATAAAATAAAAAATGTTCACATAAAAAAATAACCCCCCCAAACAAATTGCAGACCCCCTACAGTGGCTCCGCAGATTTTGCAACCCTAGAGTGGAATAATGCTCTGTTATGGATCAGCTCAGTGAGTTTATTGGAGACGGTCTGTGGTTATTAGATAGGCCGTAAAGGGACATTTAAGTGCTTTTTAATCCGTGAGTAGAGGGGAATTTTCTGATTACATTCCATGCCCATTTGACTCTCTCTCTCCCTCCCATGGACTTCTCTGTTTACTAGGTCCTATGGAGGACAGAGAAACCCCAGTCACACTCTTCACACTGCCCATATATGTGACTGGGTCAGCAGTTTGAGCCACAATCGCACTCTTGTCTCAGAAGGACAGAAAACAGAAAGATGATTTTGGGTGAATTCATATTCATTGAGCTAACAACGTCAAAAACATTTAGCTTCTGTCTAATGCCAGAAAACAATTCATGTCCTGTTTTGTGTTCTGCCATGGCAACTCCAGCACATGACAGAAAAAATATATCTACAGTTTTAAGCTATACATTTTTTTTGTGTGTGACTAATTATGTCAGCTAATTAAAAGACCCAGTTATTGCTGGTCTCCTAGGAAACAGGGGGCAAGGCTGACCTGGATGACTGACACACACACCTACTCTCATCATCTCCATATTCACACATTGACATTCAGTGCATAGACAGATGCACACTTGTCTTTACACATACTTTGTTTCACACACACCCCAACTTTCACACACAGGTCCAAAAACACACACACTCTCCCTTAACAATTCACACACTAACCAATGTGTGTGATGTGCCTCCTCCAAACAGCCATTGTGTGTGGGTTGTAATATCAGGAGTGAAAGACTGGCAGAATACACTCACTGGAGATAAGGCAGTGACCTTGCCCCACCCTGCCCTGTGGTGTTTGTTTGTACATGTGTTCTAGAGTACTGCTCTGATAGGGTAGCTGTAGAGGTAGCCACACTGCGTCAGTGAAAGGAAGAGAGAGGTGACAGAAAATGAGAGAATGTGGGACAGGGGGAGAGAAAATGAGTGACAGAAAGTGAAAGAGAACGAGAAAGAGAAGTAAAGAGGGTGAAGTAAAGAGAGAGAGAGAGAGAGAGAGAGAGAGAGAGAGAGAGAGAGAGAGAGGAGGATAAAGGAAGCACAGAGAGAGGCTGCAGAAGGACAGGGTGTGTATAGCTTCACTGTTCTAATATCCGTCTCCAGATCAGTGCTTATAGCTCATATCTGACTGGACTAGACAGTATGGCTACTGAGACACAGATGGGGTCAATTTCAATACTCTCCACTGGCTTCCTTCCCTTGGTCCGATGTCCTTATTATCGCATAGCTAGATATCTGACAGCGATGACATTCCACTTCTCTTTCCCAGAGCCTTTGATAATAGTGCTTCTCTTGCACCTTATCAAACCAAGTCAGACCTGAGAATAGGAAGCTGCTTCAAAGTACTGACAAAGACAGTACAGTTTGAAGATAGGCAGAAAAACTGCCTCTCAAATCCCTGATCACACTTGTAGGCGATGTCATGGCGACGTTAGCTAGCTAAACTCTTGTGCAGAAACACGTCACCGGGTCTAACGGTCGTGTTGCCCCAAACTGCGCATGTGCAAACCGTTAAATCAAAGACACTCCTTTGATATAAAGTTGATGAAAATGAACACTTGTTAAAAAGAAAAACTAGAAAATTAACTATGTACGGATGTTTTACTTCTCCCATTGACTTGCCAAACCCCAAACCCTGGTCTAGTCTGCAGTCTACTTCGCAAGCGGCCCCGGAAGTCTAGCGATGTTGCACCTCTGGTTTTCGAAACACTGGTGTATTGAGATTCAGGGTGTGGACAAGAAACAAGGCAGAAGAGGATGGAAGAAGCAAAAGGAGAGTGGGATAGTGAAAGGAGAACAAGAAAGGGAGATGGAGTGAGAAAGCGATAGAGAAAGAAAGAGAGAGAAAGAGGGAGAGAAACTGAGAAAAAGAGAGAGTGAGAGCAGAAGAATGAAAAAAAGAGAGAGAGGGAAAGAGAGAGACATGTACTGTATGTGCCAGTCTTACCTGGCATCAGCCTCACTGTAGTACTCTCTGGCTACGATGTCCTCGAACAGCTCCCCTCCAGTCACCCTGTCAACAAATCAGAGACAAGCTCATTAACCAATCAGAGCAGCTCATCAGCATTCCGCTCAGTCAGGTCTGAAGCACCTCTCGCTCCGGCTTGCTACACCAGGACTCCCGTTACCCTCGGCAACCCTACTCTCTCTCATCCTCAGTGCCAGCTGTTACCATGGAAACTAGAACTAGTACTGTTAACTGGCAGAATCTCATGGGAGAGAGCGAGGGAGGGTATAAGAGAGGAGAGTAGTGTAAAAGAGTAGGGGGATTTTAGTGAGTGGATAGACAAATGACAGAGGTGTAAAGAGGTAAAACATTTGTAAAAAAGGAGAGGAGAGAGAGAGAGAACTTACAAGTCAAATAGGAGATAGTGGAAGCCTTCCTCTGATATACTGTCATGAAGACGAACTGAAAGAGAGAGAGAAACAGAGGGAGAACTAAGCCATGGAGGGGTCAAATTAAATCTGTATACATTCACATTTGGTCATTAAGCAGACACTCTTATCCAGAGCATCAATCAGCAATCGGTGCAGTCAACCAAAATAGCTAAGACAACCACATATCAAGATCGTTGCAAGTAAAAACTTTTTCCAAATAGCTTTCTGATTTCAAACACATCATGGCATTTGGATTAAAGTGTACAGTATAAGGCTCAATGAAACAGTGGAAGAGTGCTTCTTTGATACTAAAGTAGCTGTCCGAGAGCTGTACGTTCATGTGAAAACAGGGGGATAAAGAATGACTTGGAACAAGCAACAAGAAGAAGTGCGAACAATCAGGTAGTGCGAACACTGCAAAAGCATTAGGGGGGCAAAAAACTCCCCAAAAAATGTCAACTCAAGGCACTCTCACGTTAAAAAGCCTTTTATTCATACTTGGCCAGTAATAATGCATGGCAACGGAAGGATAAATCAAAACGCACCGAGGCCAGACCCAGGAACCTGAGCCTTCCGTCGCCATGGTACTGAATGTGGAATAGTCAAACAAGACGCAGATATCAAAACTTTGTGCCGGCTTAGAGATTCATATAGACTCATTATAGATGATAGATCGTTGAATCAGCAAACTTTATATTGCAGAATATATGTATACATGTATGTATATAGATATATATAGATATATTGAAGATTGATAAATGGCAGATTGAAGCAGCATATTGCAGCATACTGTGTAGGTAGGTGGACAGTGCTTTGGTGCGTTGGTTAGTTACAGAAAGACTCACCGATGTTGGAGTGCTTGAGCAGGCGACAAATACGGGCCTCTCTCTCTAGCTTCTGGTGATCTGAGGAGGGAATGACAAACACTTACACACACAGGCCTGAATACTGTAACAGATGCAATATAAAGTTATATACGTTGACGGCACTTTATTTTGGTGTAATTACACAAATGCACATAAGTGTAACAGAACAAATGGATACAACTTGTGCGTCAGCATCTCTTTAGTACAGCGCCACTGGCTGCTTGGACGAGGGAGAGACCCAGGCCTAAAAACAGTGGAGTTGACAAAATGTAGACTGCCTAGTGACTGACTAACTGCCATGGAATGCAAGTTGGAGATTATCATAAAAGTTACGTAAGCTTGTACTAGGGTTTGGCGGTAAACAGATGTTCAAATCGTCACACCGTTTCTGTACCATACCGGGGTATACGTGCACCCCACAAATTTTTGGGGCAACAGGGATCTTGATCCAGGAGGGGATTGAATGTCTCTAGTCTGGGTACCAGTCTTTTTAGCTAACATTCCACTCCTTGCCACTCCATGTCATTGCCAAAGAAACTGGCTTTTCGGCAATCTCAATGATCAATATGCAGATGGATTTATGGCGGGGTTGCTCATTGGTTGTTGGAAATAACATTCATATTTTCCATGACAACATCATGAGCCTCAAAAATATAATTATAACAAAGTTAAAAATAAACATTTAACTGTTAGGTAAGCAAGAGAATTTAGACATGAGCTAGCACATTTTGACAGATTGGATTCCTCTGGACAAACAAAAAATGGATGCCAACATGTTCTGTGGAGAAAAAAAAGTGATATAGTTCCAATTAGGTGATAATACCCGAGAAATCGATGTTTGGAGGACATATTGGCACGGATGTTGTTAGGCGTGGAAAAATATGCCAATATACTGTATCCTCTAAACACCGGCTTCGAGAGCATTATCACTTTTATACAATGGGTTATCAACATATTCAAATAATGATTCATGAAAAAATTATTTATTCATACGATTTCATCCTTACACAAGAAATAGTCCCAACACAAATCTAGGGTTGCTATCCAAGCCGGCATGTTGTTGGTTCTATCAGTTCGGTTGCCAGAGAGAGAGAAACCCATTTGTTAAGCCTTTTTGTTCTATATCTATGGAGGTGATCCAGTCGTTCGTTCTAAATGTTCTATTGCCATACTGGCTGGCAACGTTCTTATTCCTTGCTTGCTAGATAGCCAACTACGGCTAACCTACAGTTACTTCAAACAGTACAGCCAGAACAACAACAAAGTAGCTGCATTTGCATTTGTTTAAGCTGTTTTCAAGTAACATTTAACAATGAGCTAATGACGCACAATTTTACCTGGTATAGAAAATGCTCCCTCGTCAGGACACTATTGTTCAGAGGAGCTAGCCAACAGCACAGCTAGCTAACACAATCACTTCAAACTGAAGCTGGAAATACTTCAAACCAGCTGCAATTTGTTTCGTTTGACCTGTTTTCTATTGATATTTCTTTCTATATCCATAAAGATTATGCTGATTTTGACTGGCTGAGAAAAACTGCCTGCCTGCCAGTATGGCTCATCCTGACTCCCGACACGTTCATTACTATGCGACAGCTGGAGATTGAATTTGTATATTGAAGCAATGTTGCAAATGTTTGAGGGACAGACAGCAAGGTCGACACGAATCTCCGCTGTTGAAAACTAAATGTTAGTCTAAAAGAAATCTGAGATCATGTCTAGATGCTTTTTATAGTGGAGATCAAATTTATAAATTGCCTGTCAGCTGATAAAACAGTGGATTGCACAGTCAGACGGAACAAAATAAATGGGCATATTAATGTCACAGATTAAGCCGGTGGCAATATGTGGAATAGACACCAATCAGCATTCAGGATTAGACCCACCCCACCCATTGTATAATATTTGGATAGTCATTTTGATTGGAGGATAGCTGTGAGGGTTATCGAATCAGGATCAACTCCTCTGTTCTCCTAAAGCCATTAATGATAAAATGTTCATACTTGAAGATGACAGAAAGGCCAGTGTCTTTGGCAATTACAAGGAATGGAATGTTAGCTAAAGAGACAGGCTCTCTGCTGTAACGAAGTAGCTTGATCTTGACATTTTTTTATTTAACCTTTATTTAACCAAGCAAGCCAGTTATGAACAAATTCTTATTTACACCGGCCAAACCATAATCCGGACGACACTGGGCCAATTGTGCACTGCCCTACTCCCAGTCACGGCAAGGTGTGATACAGCCCGGGATTGAACCAGGGTCTGTAGTGATGCCTCTAGCACTGAGATGCAGTGCCTTAGACCTCTGCGCCACTCAAGAGCCCATAAATCTAGCCAGTTACCTAACAAGTTAGCAAACCAAATGCAAAGCTGGAGCCCTGAGCTGGATATAATTTATTTGACACATCTTACATTTTTTTTTATAGTTATACTTAACGTACAGCTATAAGCAGTGACATAGCATGCACCCCGCAGCCCCCAACCCCCCCAAATAAGAAACGGTATTGAAAATCATACCGTCTGTATTTCGAATCCCTGTGTTCTTTCACCTCAAGGTGAACTCCACACAATTGGCCGGCCTCCTGGCCCTCATTTGAATATTAAGCAACACCCCCCTCTCACTGTCCAACAGTCTATCACCTTCAAAACCTATTCAAATTGGAACAGTCACATAGCAATAGGTCACACATATAAGGTGTATCTCAATAATCAGAAATCAAATCAAATCCAATTTTATTGGTTTCATACACATGGTTAGCAGATGTTAATGCAAGTGTAGCGAAATGCTTGTGCTTCTAGTTCTGACCGTGCAGTAATATCTAACAAGTAATCTAACAATTTCACAACTACCTTATACACACAAGTGTAAATGAATAAATAAGAATATGTACATATAAATATATGGATGAGCGATGGCCGTGCGGCATAGGCAAGATGCAGTAGATGGTATAGAGTACAGTATATACATAAAAATGAGTATGTTGGCAGCAGCCACTCATTGTTAGTGATGGCTGTTTACAGTCTGATGGCCTTGAGATAGAAGCTGTTTTTCAGTCTCCCAGCCTTGATGCACCTGTACTGACCTCGCCTTCTGGATGATCGCGGGGTGAACAGGCAGTGGCTCGGGTGGATGTTGTCCTTGATGATCTTTTTGGCCTTCCTGTGACATCGGGCGGTGTAGGTGTCCTAGAGGGCAGGTAGGTTGCCCCCGGTGATGCATTGTGCAGACCTCACTACCCTCTGGAGAGCCTTACGGTTGTGGGCGGAGCAGTTGCCGTACCAGGCGGTGAAACAGCCCGACAGGATGCTCTCGATTGTGCATCTGTAAAAGTTCATAAGTGTTTTCGGTGACAAGCCAAATTTCTTCAGCCTCTTGAGGTCGCCTTTTGTGCCTTCTTCACCACACTGTCTGTGTGGGTGGACCATTTCACTTTGTCCATGATGTGTACGCCAAGGAACCTAAAACTTTCCACCTTCTCCACTACTGTCCCGTCGATGTGGATAAGGGGGTGATCTTTCTGCTGTTTCCTGAAGTCCATGATCATCTCTTTTGTTTAGTTGACATTGAGTGTGAGGTTATTTTTCTGACACCACACTCCGAGGGACCTCACCTCCTCCCTGTAGACTGTCTCGTCATTGTTGGTAATCAAGCCTACCACTGTAGTGTCGTCTGCAAAGTTGATGATTGAGTTGGAGGAGTGCATGACCACGCAGTCATGGGTAAACAGGGAGTACCGGAGAGGGCTGAGAACGCACCCTTGTGGGGCCCCAGTGTTGAGGATCAGCGGGGTGGAGATGTTGTTTCCTACCCTCACCACCTGGAGGTGGCCCATCAGAAAGTCCAGGACCCACAGGGCGGGGTCGAAACCCAGGGTCTCAAGCTTAATGACGAGTTTGCAGGGTACTATGGTGTTAAATGCTGAGCTGTAATCGATGAACAGCATTCTTACATAATTATTCCTCTTGTCCAGATGGGTTAGGGCAGTGTGCAGTGTGATTGCGATTACATCGTCTGTGGACCTATTGGGGCGTCAAGCAAATTGGAGTGGGTCTAGGGTCTCAGGTAGGGTGGAGGTGATATGATCCTTGACTAGTCTCTCAAAGCACTTCATGATGACAGAAGTGAGTGCTAATGGGGCGATAGTTGTTTAGCTCAGTTACCTTTCTTGGGAACAGGAACAATGGTGACCCTCTTGAAACATGTGGGAACAGCAGACTGGGATAGGGATGGATTGATAGACATATGTCCGTAGACACACCTGCCAGCTGGTCTGCGCATGCTCTGAGGACATGTCTATGGATGCCGTCTTGGCCTGCAGCCTTGCGAGGGTTAACACATTGAAATGTTTTACTCACATTGGCTGCGGTGAAGGAGAGCCCACAAGTTTTGGTAGCGGACTGTCAGTGGCACTGTATTGTCCTCAAAGCGAGCAAAGAAGTTGTTTAGTTTGTCTGGGAGCAAGACGCCGGTGTCCACGACAGGGCTGGTTTTGTTTTTGTAATCTGTGATTGACTCTAGACCCTGCCACATACGTCTTGTGTCTGAACCGTTGAATTGCGACTCTACTTTGTCTCTATACTGACGCTTATCTTGTTTGATTTCCTTGCGGAGCGAATAGCTACACTTTGTATTCGTTCATGTTTCCGGTCGCCTTTCCATGATTAAAAGCGGTGGTTCAGATTGGTCGGACCAGCGTTGAACAGACCTGAGCACGGGCATTTCCTGTTTTAGTTTCGGTCTCTCTCTCTCATCTCCTTTCCTTCATCCTAATTGGAGTGAAAGCACTGGACAGGTGAAAACACGTGTAGGCTGGTGGTGTAGGCAACCACCATATCAAATCAGTGCAGATGAAGGACAACAGAAGAGGAGAGTATTAGATTATTGAGATGCATCCAAGAGTTTCTGAGATGAAGAGAGTTGAGACTATTGAGATGTACCCAAAAGCTTCTCCATCGACCAGCGACAAGCCAACCAAAGACAGCCAGAACTCGTAAATAAAGTTATTTGATTTATTATATAACAGCTGTCTTTTTCTTTCTAGCTGGTCTTTGCCAATAGCAAAGCCTCTTCACATAAGCGCTGCTAAAATACAATTGCACTGTGTACCTACTACCCACTGCCCACTTCCACTCAGACAGGGAAGATCTTATTTAGTCTTTTACCACCTTCTGTCAATCGATGAAAGCTAAACCTGTAGCAGACAGACATTGACTCAAACTGCTTGTTCAATCAATAGACAGATCTGATCTCGTAATAGTCCATGTTTTACTCCAAAATGGCCCATACAGATGTAGGATCTTAATTTAAGTCAGTTTTCTACAGCAGGAAAGTAATCCTGCAGGAACAGGACATTTATTATGTGATATTATACATTTATTATGTGTATTATAATGAAGGAGTTTTAAGGAGTTTTTTTTGTAGGGGTTGGTGCATTTTTTGTTAGGGCAAATCAACCCTGACTTTTTGCATTTCCCGCTATGCAGAAAAAATCTTAGCAACAAAAGAGTGATCAAATTAAGATCCCACATCTGTAGTCCACAGACAGAGACAATTGTTAGGAAACCAGCTACCTAAATCCCGATATACTGAGAACCACAGGATTACCAATACATGATATAATTATTTGTGTGTGCTATGTGTGTTACTACAGCAGGTATTTGTGTGTAGACATTAGGGATGCAACAGTACACAGTATGTTGTCGAACCGTTCGGTACGCACCCTTTGATTTAATACGCACAGAAGAACCGCAGAATTACGATATACCTGTCATTTTCCTAGAATTTCCAAAACTTGTATATTGCGCTGCAGACTACACACACAAATATTCTCTCAGCTCAGCTCCAACATGACAATTGTGAGCGCTAGCGAGACAGAGAGAAGCAAAATTGAAGAGGCACCGCCGTCTTTCAAACCCGCTATGTGGGAACATTTTGGATTCAGCGTTCAATACGATGACGAGGGTAAGAAGACCGTAAACAAACAAAGTACAGTCTGCGAGCATTGCTTTGTCACTGTCGGCTACTCGAGTGGAAACACTTCTAACATGATGTGTCATTTACGTCGCCATCACCCGGCCGTATCCCTTGCAGGTGGAGCTGGAGCAAGGAGAGTCCACCCGTTAGCGAAAACACAACAATCACTCGCTGCTGCCTTCCAACTACAATTTGCGACAAATTCAGAAAAACATAAAGAAATAACGAAAGCAGTGGGAGTATTCATAGCCAAAGATTTGCAGCCCTATTCGGAGGTTACTGACTCAGGATTTCGTCACCCGATGAAATAAATTGAGCCGCGTTACAATGTCCCCTCCAGCACACGTCAGCACCAAAGTAATTCCCACACTCTATGAAACATCACGGAGATAAATTGAAAACAAATTGACACAGTCACCCTATCTAGCTCTCTCCACTGATAGTTGGACCTCCAAAGCAACTCAAAGCTACCTCACTGTGACGGTTCACTATGTACGGGAAGCTACCTCACTGTGACGGTTCACTATGTACTGGATTAGGAGATGAAGAGCTACGTGTTGAAAAACTCGTCCCCTGTATGAGAGTCATACAAGCGCACACTTTTCTTCAATATAAAGATACCGAAACCGGGCCATGGCCCACAAACCGTGATACATACTGAACCGTGGGCCCACTGTACCGTTGCATCCCTAGTAGACATACAGTAAAATGTCAGACGAATGTCACATTCAGGAAGGGTTTGTCTTTGGACTGACAGTACATTGAGAGTCTGGGTTAGGTGTGCTGGGCAGGGTCAAGATTTCCACACCAAAAAAACAAATAACATAGCGAGCTGAATTTTATATGAACTGTGTGTGTTTAGGTTAAACTACGGTCAACCGTAAGCTAGGCTCTTCCAGTACATCTCTGCCTCTCTGTCACCATAGTAGCTGTAGCTTTTTTCTGTTTTGCCGTGAAGCAGCTAGCCTATATCCACCCAGCCTTCCCTTTCTGTGATGCAGCAGAGTAAATAAGAGATGAGAGGAGAGGGAGAGGAGGAGAGAAGGAGGTGGAGGACGGGTCCTGAGGGGATGGAGGGGAGAAGAGACCATGAGCAATGTGTTCACTGGGTGAGAAAAATCCACAGAAACGACCTCGCTGCTGCCCAAAAACCCCACAGCGATCGATGAACTCCACTCTGTGCGTGTGTGTGTTCATGCGTACATGCGCATGTGAGAGTGAATGAGAGCGAGACAGAAAGTGTGACTTTGCCCTTGTGTGCATACATTTGTGTGTGTTTCTGTGTGTGGGCATGCATGTCTGATACTGTGAGTAAGTCTATAATATTGAGTGTGTGTAAACATTATTTTGGTGCTCTCTGTCTGAGGTTTTTGCATGCTTGAGTGTGGGAGGGAAGACTGACTATCTCCGACTCATCATGTCACTGAGGAAAGGAGAAGAAAGAGGAGAAGACTATGTTATGGCATGACTGCAACAATAAAGGAATACATTAAACACACACACTTGTATCAAACACATCACCACATCTCATATTCCACCAGATTGACATGGGTTTCAAGGAATACCAAACCAAAATATGACCACTTGTCATTTTCATTATGCCAAGACACAATAGCCATAAGAAGCATATGGGGAGATGATACAATTTGGCCATTTTCTCCCAGTCAGTCAGTCATTTTACACCCAGATAATGACACAAATAGGCCTAAGTACAGGTCATCCTACTACAACTGTATTGAAGGTGATTCTGAAACAGCACACACACCACCCTCACATCACCAATCTCTATCATCTCCTAAACAGTGTCTCATATTCCCATTGAGAATATATTGGCCCAATAGCTGACCTCCTGCAACACTGTCCAGTCTTCACATCAATAAACAAGCTCTCGGATTGGCTGCGGTCTGTGCCAACAGCCCCACCTCACTACCCCTGACATGTGGCAGCTGACATTAGCTGTTCGTCTGCTGGACTGGACACTTTAAACCAAGGGTTGTAAGTGAAATTATTTTCCAATTGTTTCGTTCTGAACAGAAACACTATTCTTTTCATTCCATTCCACTGTTCCGACCAGAAAAATACAATTCTGAACTCGTTCGACCCCCCAAAAAGTACTATATTGTTATATAGTGGTATATATTGTTCCTTTCTGTTCCTTTTTAACCTGTGAAATCATTATTGTTTTAAACATTGAGCTCATTACATTACTTCACCAATCAGCGCAGATAGAGCAGGAAAGCTAGTTCTTTACATGCGTGATGGACAGACAAGAGTAACCTATGGTGCAAGATGGGACTGACATTTTGTGGGTGGGGAGAGAGCGAGAGAGGTTTGAGGAGGAGGCCTGAAGCGCTGGGCATCTTGTTATGACATCTGAATTAGGTTCACAGAATTACAGTGCAAATATTTTCAGCTTGCAGACAGACATTGGAATAAGTTTCTGAGTGACAGAATAAATTATCTATTGATTCGGTCTCTTCGCAGCAAAATCTACAGATCTGAGATTGTGTATGCCCCATATTATATAAATATATAATATATTGGCGGCAACAATTCTATATAATAATTTAAATTGAGAAACTCTAAGTATTGAATCAAGTGTCGTTTTTTTGTACCAGTTCATAAACCAAATGCCATGGAATTGGTACATTGAAAATCTCTTCCCATTTATTTTGCAACCTATATGGCACAGCGGTCAATATTATGTCCTCAAATGAAACTGGTGTATTTTTATATTTATGCCAGTTCCTTTCAGCCAATTTCTATCTTTAATATATGACAGGCAAACAAGTTCCCTACCTTCTCCCTTTTCCATTTGCCACCTTCATTTTTGTGGTAGTGCTGCAATCAGATGGTTGTAAGTTTAGATTGAACAGATATTCCTATATATTTTCGATAACTGCAAATGTGACATAAAACTCCTCCATTTCTATTCATAATATATGTAAATATAAATATAAGTATTATATATAAATATAATACTTTTTTTTGTCCATAAATTATGTTTTTTTTTAATTAATCAGTATATTTGAGTTTAACTATAACATTTGTTCTATCTTTTCTGTAGGATAAAACTGAAAATGTAAAAAGCTTTGTATGGCTTGTTTTAGAAAGGGCGATACTTTAAACAAAATGTAATTTTCAATTAGTCGGAAATTATAAATTGTAATCTGTATGAAGGCAAAAAGGCCCTTTTTGAACAAAGAATGAGCCTTTCTTAATAATCTACTGGAGAACCATTTTTGGTTTAAGTATAATTTATGTATGAGTCAAGCTTTTAGTGAGAGGTTTAAAGCTTTAATATTTTAACATGTTAGCCCCCCAAACTCATATTCATTATATAAATAGGCATGTTTAATTTTGTCTGGTTTAGCATTCCAAACAAAATGAAATATTTTTTGCTCATATTATTTAAAAAACAAATTATCTGGAGTAGGCAGTGCCATTCGTAAGTAAGTAAACTGTGATAGGACCAAAGAGTTAATCAATGTGATTTTCCATAAATAAACAAGTATTTACCTCTCCATGGTTGCAGAACCTTATCTATTTTTGCTAACTTTCTATTGCAATTAATTGTGGTAAGTTCATTTATATTTTTTGAGATGTCATTACCAAGTGCGGCTAATTCACCATCCGCCGATTTTATTGGTAAACTACAAGGTAGTGTAAACACTATTTTTTAACGATCCAATACGTAATATGATACACTTGTCATAATTTGGTTTTAATCCAGAGAGGCTAGAAAAGTGATCAAGACTGTGCAGGGATCCATATTGTGGATTTAAGAAAAAACTAGAGTCACGGCATACATTGAAACTTTTGTTTTTATCTCCTGGATTTCGATCCCCTTGATGTTCTTGTTGGATCTAATTTTAATAGCTAGTATTTCAATGGCCATAAATAGATATGGAGACAACAGACAGCCTTGTTTTACTCCTCTTAAAAGCTCAATACTTTCTGAGAAATAACCATTATTTACCATTACCACTATTTTACATCTGGGGTTGATGTACATAACTTTAACCCATTGTATAAGAGATTCATCAAAATTAAAGTAATCCAGGCATTTATATATAAATTCTAGTCGTCTTTATCAAAAGCCTTTTCAAAATCTGCTATGAAGAGCAGGCCTGGTATCTTTGATGTTTCATAATGTTCAATTGTTTCAAGTAATTGTTGAATATTCTATGTTCAGACTTGATTTGCCCCTACAAAAAAATGTATATGAATTATCATCCACATAATAATTCACAGTTCCAGTTGCTGCAGAATTATTTTCCTGCTGTGAGAAACTGGTTCAAATTAAGATACGGCATTTGTAATGTACGACTGAGTTTGTTCTAACCTAATGGTGTCTATGAGAAGAGTTTATGACTGTGACTCATCATGGTATTGGATTGGAAGGCAACCATATTTTCCACCTTACTCATGAAGAAGGGAATAAGGGACAGGCCGAATCTTCTACTGTATCCAATACAAGTCGAGTAGGCTAGCATTAGGACTCTCGGTGGGTGTGTGTGTGTGTGTCAGATGAGAGTCCCGTGCTAAAGGCATGTAGAAGCACAGACGCATGGCCCCCAGCTTCCAAGTGCCTGGGGTGCCTTCTCTATCTCTATCCCCCCCACCCCCTCACACACATTCATCTGTCAATCTCACTCTCTTTTCCTCGAAATCCTCCTGCTCCATTGCCTATTTCATCATATCTTGCAACATTTGATTTGAACAAAAACATAAATACGATTTGACAAGTCAAAATCATGTTCATGTCCATTTGTTTCACCATAATGAAATGTATCTTTGAATGGGTAATATGTTGACTAAAGCCCATGTAGTGAAACATCAAGAACAGTAGCCGTGAAGCACCCCCTCATGTGCATTTTACCAGTAGGCCTACGGTCTCATGAGTCTTCTCAAGTACCCCCTGTGGATAGGGAAAGTACCACCAGGGGTTCTAGTACCTCTGTTTGAGACCACTGATCTAAGCCTGTAGCCTACATCCCCTCAACTCAAATACTAGGACATTGAGGTACAGTAGATACATAACACACAGCTAGCTATCTTCTGCCATTTAGGTAGAGAGTATATACACTGTGTACACAAACTATTAAGAACACTTGCTCTTTCCATGACATAGACTGACCAGATGAATCCAGGCAAAAGCTATGATCCCTTACTGATGTCACCTGTTAAATCCACTTCAAATCAGTGTAAGGGGAGGAGACAGGTTGAGACAATTGAGACATGGATTGTGTATGTGTGCCATTCAGAGGGTGAATGGGCAAGACAAAAGATTTAAGTGCCTTTGAACGGGGTAAGGTGCCAGGCGCACCAGTTTGAATGTGTCAAGAACTGCAACGCTGCTGGGCTTTTCACGCTCAAGAATGGTCCTCCACCCAAAGGACATCCAGTCAGCTTGACACAATCGTGGGAAGCACTGGAGTCAATATGGGCCAACATACCTGTGGAACGCTTTCGACACCTCATAGAGTCCATGCCCTGAGGAATTTAGGCTGTTCTGAGGGTTTTGTACACGCAGTAGTACAATACAGCACAATTAGACATAATGTTTAATTTCTTTTCAAACTACAGTGCATTTAAGCAAGTATTCAGACCCCTTCACTTTATCCACATTTTGTTACGTTACAGCCTCATTCTAAAATGGATGAAATTGTCCCCCCCCAAATGTACACACAATACATCATAATGACAAAGCAAAAACAGGGTTAGAAATATCACCTTTACATAAGTATTCAGACCCTTTACTCAGTACTTTGTTAAAGCATCGTAGGCAGCAATTACAGCCTCAAGTCTTCTTGGGTATGACGCTACATGCTTGGCACACCTGTATTTGAGGAGTTTCTCCCATTCTTCTCTGCAGATCCTCTCAAGCTCTGTCAGGTTGGATGGGGAGCGTCACTGCACAGCTATTTTCAGGTCTCTCCAGAGATGTTCAATAGGGTTCAAGGCCAAAGAGTTCAATCTTGGTTTCATCTAACCAGAGAATCTTGCTTCTCATTGGCCTGAGAGTCCTTTAGGTACCTTTTGTCATAGTCTAAACGGGCTGTCATGTGCCTTTTACTGAGGAGTGTTTTCCGTCTGGCCACACTACCATAATGGCCTGATTGGTGGAGTTCTGCAGAGATGGGAGAACCTTGCAGAAGGACAACCATCTCCACAGAGTAACTCTGGAGCTGGCTGATTGACCATCGGGTTCTTGGTCACCTCCCTGACCAAGGCTCTTCTCCCCTGATTGCTCAGTTTGGCAAGGCAGCCAGCTCTAGGAAGTCTTGGTGGTTCCGAACTTCTTCCATTTAAGACTGATGGAGGCCACTGTATTCTTAGGGACCTTCAATGTCACAGAAATGTTTTGGTACTCTTCCCCAGATCTGTGTCTCGACAGAATCTTGTTTCGGAGCGCTACGGGCAATTCCTTCGACCTCATGGCTTGGTTTGTGCGCTGACAATCATTGCCAACTGTGGCATCTTATATCGATAGGTATGTGCCTTTCCAAATCATGTCCAATCAATTGAATTTACCACAGGTGGACTCCAATCAAGTGGTATAAACATATCAAGGACAATAAATGGAAACAGGATACACCTGAGCTCAATTTGGAGTCCCATAGCAAAGGGTCTGAATAGTTATGTAAATAAGGTATCTGTTTTTTATTTTTAAAACATTTGCAAAAAAAATACAAAACTGTTTGGCTTTGTCATTATGGGGTTTTGTGTGTATATTGATGAAGATGTTCATTTATTTAATCAATTTAATTTAGAATAAGGTTGTAATGTAACAAAATGTGGAAAAAGTCAATACTTTCCAAATGCACTGTATAAAGAGATGTAGAATCTTAATTTGAGCCAGTTTTCTACAGCAGGAAAATAACCCTGCAGAAACAGGAAATGTGAATTATTATGTTGATTATAATTGACCTTTTCACATGTACCAACAAACGTGTGTGATCATTCTACAGTGGTCCTTGCAGCATACACTCAAACCCGTATGAAAAGAACGTTTATTTAGAACATTCAGTTTCAGTTTCAGCAGTCAGCATTTGAGCTGGTCACACTGTTTTTTCACAGAAACATTTTGCACAAACACAGTCCTTACAAAGTTATGTCCTGAATGCGACCAGTTTATTTTTGGATGCAATGTTCATTCATTCACAGACGTAGCGACAGCACACACAATCAACCAAACCGGAAAATGTAGGCAACATGAGTCCTAGTGCTAGTGCTAACTGAAGAAAGATTGATGTATTTAGATAACTCTCGGCTGTCAGAAACCACAATATGAATTAGCTAATAGCAATTACTATTTGCAATTCATCACATCATGGGTGAGCTTACCATTGATCTAAATAATTGAGTAAAACACTTTCTAGTAATCAAAAGTAATCCAGTGGTTCCTCCTTTAAAAGTTGCAAGCTCACACCACGGGACTTAGAGGTACCCAGCGTCACGGCTTCGTTGCTCCAGACCACCACAAGGGGGAGCTAGAGCACTCAATATGCATTTGGGTCCCAATATTTTTACATGGCCAATCATATCGAGTGGTTCCAATGACGAATTTAACTCCAGACACCCGTCCGTGGTGACTTTCTTCAGCAAAGATGGCTGACAAATCACTATTGGGGAAGCAAATGTAAGTAGTTATAACGTCATAACGAGTCAAGCAAAACATTTACAACTGAGAGGAAAATGTTAGTTCATGTAGAGACCAACGATTGTGTATATTTTTTGGTCATAAAGTAAATTACGAAAATCACTATTTAGCGATATCAGTCATATCCAATACCAGGTGTATCAAACTTCATCATTTGAACGATGCTGTGCCTTCATGTATGCATTACAATTATACACTTCAACAGTGTTTACCACTCTTGCTCCTGGGACATCAATGATTACACATTGTAACTATGCAATAGACTAGAAAACTGATTTAAGTAAAGGCTGATTTGTAATTCATATATACAGAATAAAAAACAGTACATCCTGCCAGCACGCCCACAAGCGTGCTGAATGACGCGTGGAAAAGAGCGAAGAACGAGATGGGAGTAACAATCCAGTATATTTTCTCTGAGACCGGCATAATAATGTAATGAAACAAGCAGGAAGCAGGTTTTGAACCCTCAACATTCTAGGCCTATGTCCAGCAAGCTATCAATTGTGCCCAAATGTATTAATTGGGGTTAATTGGGGTTTAACATGTGGAAAAAGTGTTATTATTAGTTTTTCACAAGTGTAGCAGGATAGGCTATTAGCTGAAAAATAGACTATTCAACCTTTACTAAAGAATTGTCTAATAGCCAAGCTAGGTATGAACCCCCCCTCCCCAACTTGAGCTACAGTTGAAGTCGGAAGTCACTAAAAATCATTTTTCAACCACTCTATAAATTTCTTGTTAACCAACTATAGTGTTGGCAAGTCAGTTTGGACATCTACTGTGTGCATGACACAAGCAATTTTTCCAACAATTGTTTACAACAGATTTTTTCATTTATAATTCACTGTATCACAATTCCAGTGGGTCAGAAGTTAACATACACTAAGTTGACGATGCCTTTAAGAACAAATTCTTATTACAAGGACATCCTACTCCTTCATCGTGCCCTGCGGGGATTCTTTAGCTAAATAGCCCAGTATTGTACAGCCGACCGTCACGTTGTACAGCGCCATATTTTCCATTCCAGCATGTACCAGTCAAAAGTTTGGACATACCTACTCATTCCAGGATTGTTCTATATTTTTACTATTTTCTACATTGTAGAATAATAGTGAAGACATCAAAACTATGAAATAACAGATATGGAATCAGTTAAGAACAAATTCTTATCTACTCCTTTGACAAGTTGACAAGTTGAAACATAGCCTGGACCTGCTGTTTTGACTTTCTCTCTCTCCCCCTTTTTCTCTGCCCTGATTAAAACTTCTGGTGTGTAACAGTCTCATCAAGTCAATCTGCGTGACTAGTGTTAGCCGGGGCCTTATGGTAATGCAGGCAGGATAATCTGGTCATGGCAGTAATGTCATTACATTCACTAATGTGTCCCTAGATCCCCAGGCCTACTACGAGGAAGGACAGACAGCCAGAGCCTTCAAAACAAACTGTTGCCTAAAATGATTGGAGATAAACTAGTCCTTGTATCTTCAATTCAGCTACTGTATAGACAACAACCTGGAAATGAATACCAAAAAGATTCCAAATCAAACTAAATAATTTGTATCAAAATAGATCTATGACATCTGATCATCCTGAGGCAACACAACCATTTAAAATGGACAAAAAAATGTGTCAAGCTGAGTGGGGGTCAGCCATTTTAATTCCCAAAGTCAAAAGTGGAATTGACCCCAACGACCCAGATTCAAGTCCCTGTTGTGTCATTCTAAAACTAGTCTGACAGTTGCCACCAAACAAAGAGAGAGAGAGCTAACACTGTCCTCTTCAAGTTCCAGGAGGATCCCCTCCACTAAAACCTGTTGAAATGTTTGTTCATCACAATAACAAGTAGCCCTCATCTGTCTGGCTGTCAGACAAGGGTTCAAATACTATTTGAAATCAATTCATATACTTGAGCTGTGCTTGATTGAGTTTGCCTGTTGCAATGGAACCAATTAAATAGCTGTAGAAGAACACTGCAAACTCTGTCCATCTGGCACCAAAGGCAGGCTCATGCAAATGCTAAAAGTATTTGAAAGATTTCAAATAGTATTTGAACCCGGGTTTGCTGACACCTGGCAGGGCAGAGCCGCCTTAGGGCTCCAGTTACGAGGCAGAGAGGGCAGCAGGAGATTTACACTGTGCAGCTGGAGGCGTGAAACACACCCTGCAGTCATTGTGGACCTAGAGGCCCTGAGTGGATCTCATGGCCATGGCATTTGGCCTTGGCTTTTTCTAAAACAGTTACCCAACACGTGTGATACTGATTAACATTACGACGAGTGGCAAATACGAGTGGGAAATACAGGCCATTGCTTTTTCATGACAATATACAGTATACTGTACGATACGACTTTTTAATGCTGATGAAAATAAGGTGTTTGTAAATAGTATTAATAATAGGGGTACCCCAAGGTTGACCAACCCTGGATCATGGCCTATTCAGATGGTTCATTGATAGTAGGATACAACAGTGCAACCTAAATGTAAACATTAAAAAAGATAGCACAGAGCTTAAAATTGCTTACCTCTTGCAGATAGCTTTTTGGTGTTGATTATTTTGGCGGCATATTCCTGTCCAGTACACAGCTTGACACATCTGCGCACCACTGAAAAGGCTCCCCTGTAAACAAAGAGAAAAGGAACAGAACATCCGGTCAGACATATTATGATTAGATTAAGCTAATCATGTAAACTTTAATTAACTAGGAAGTCGGGGCACCACGTAAAGTTTTTATAGTCTCTATTTCCAGAATCGACTCTTCAGATATTTTTTTATATCTTATCGAGTACAGTCTTCTATTATTATTATTAATCTTTACCTCAGTCTCATTCCAAATGTAGTAAAATTCTTGGTTATCTGCACGAATCCTAGTTTCCATAATGAATCAGCAATATACAAATTGGCTTAATTATTTATTTACTAATTAACTAAATAATCACAGAAATGCATCACAAACAAACAGTAGATATTAGTTACTAACAATGATAGAAAAACCTGTAGTGGGCTAAGCCGATATGACGGCTTGGTAGTCAAAGGAAATGGGTGGGGACTGAGAAAGATCGGGAAAAACTAAATGGATTCACTACACAAAGTTTATAATTATATTTATTGAAATGCTAATCCTTTGTACATGAACGGCCGCTCATTCGAGAATAATTGCAATGTATATATATTTACGCCCGTCTGTCGTTGTTGTCTTCTCTGAAATCCTCGATTGTCCTGTAGGGTTGATCAGTCTCTGGTTAACTTTCCCAGAAGAAACAATGTCTTTCATGGTTGTAGGTGGTTAGAATGGATGCTTCAGAGTACCATTCAGAAATTTTCTCATAGAAGAGATGCTTCACCGGTTGTCTCTATTCTCGTTCTAGACGTACGTAATGTCTAGCTGCAGACTAGTAATTATACATCTAAGATTTTCTCTTATTCTGTAGTGATCTATAGTCTCAGAGATTAACCATTTCCAGCCATGTAGCCAAAGCTCCACGTGGTATGGTCTTGTCCTTTGGTAGAGTTGTAGTGCCAACTATTTCAATATGTCGCGTCAGCTGCATGTTTTCTACTCTGGTGCAAATTTCTTCAGGAGAGGGTTTTATCCTCGGTCAAAGAAGGTGTGGTTCTATGCTAATCTGATGTCTGGGCTCACGGGGGTGTGGCCACTGACTAGTTCATCTTTATATGAAAATCCATACTCTCATTTAGAAGGTGAATATCACATTACATCTTTTCACAAATAGTTTCATGTTTAATCACATACGTTTCACAATATTTAGATGTAAACCTGACAGCTGGGACATGTACACTTTAAGAGATATAGTTATGTGTGTTTCCTGTCCTTCATGAGATCACCAAATGAAACACACTCATCATAACTGTCCCTTAACTGTCCACGGACCATTCCCACATTTTCAGAAGTGGAAATATTGTTTAATTCTCCCATTTTGGGGATTTAGGAGTTTGGCCAAGTCTCTCTTTGTTCTGGTAGACTCTCTCAATACTGCATGGCAGTTTCTACCAGGTATTTATGACCTGTCATAACGTCATAAAACTGTGGAGAGAGAGAGAGAGAGAGAGAGGAGGGGGGGCTATGATCCTCCCCCCAGGGCACATCATGACAGTGTATAACATTAACATTGCTATGAAGGAGCCATAGTTTCTCTGAATGTTATACAAGGGGTCTTTTCTAATATAATTTTCTGCCAGCACAGCAGTGTGTCTGCCTTCTGTCCTTGGCTGGCGTGCTAATGCTGGTAATAGAATATACTATAAGTCTGAATAATAGGTTCCCCTGAGGTTCCCACCACAAAGTCAGCAAACACTGTCAGATCAGTGTGTGAGTGCGACACGTGAGAAGGTAAAAACACAAAAGCATGTGTTGTTTTGTTTGTTGTTGTTTTTTTAAACCAAGTATGCCCGCTTTTCATGTCAATATTACTGAAGTATGAAAATCCACGTTCAAAAAGAATCAGGGCAGTTTAGTTACAAATACTTGCTTTATCAGTTTGAACTAAATCAAACTGTACTAACTGCACCAGTTCACAACATTCCTTTCTCCTTCAAATAAAATGTTATTAGTCACATGAGCCGAATACAACAGTGAAATGCTTACTTACGAGCCCCTAACCAACAATGCAGTTTAAAAAAATATGGATAAGAATAAGAAATAAAAGTAACAAGTATTTAAAGAGCAGCAGTAAAATAACAATAGCGAGACTATATACAGTGGTGTACAGGCACAGAGTCAATGCGCGGGGGCACCGGTTAGTTGAGGTAATATGTACATGTAGGTAGAGTTATTAAAGTGACTATGCATAGATGATAACAACAGAGAATAGCAGCAGTGTAAAAGAGGGGGAGAGGGGGGGCAATGCAAATAGTCTGGGTAGCCATTTGATTAGATGTTCAGGAGTCTTATGGCTTGAGGGTAGAAGCTGTTTAGAAGCCTCTTGGACCTAGACTTGGTGCTCAGGTACCACTTGCTGTGCGGTAGCAGAGAGGACAGTTTATGACTAGGGTGGCTGGTGTTTTTGACCATTTTTAGGGCCTTCCTCTGACACCGTATAGAGGTCCTGGATGGCAGGAAGCTTGGCCCCAGTGATGTACTGGGCCGTACGCACTACCCTCTGTCGTGCCATACCAGACAGTGATGCAACCAGTCAAGATGCTCTTGATGGTGCAGCTGTAGAACTTTTTGAGGATCTCTCCAACGCAGAGCATATAAAGCATTGAGCTACAGTATAAGCCCACTGAAACTTTGTCATAAAGCACAGGAGCTGCATATACTGGGTGCTTCCTTTCCTTTCTCACTCAGGTCCAGCACCTGTGGATTATTAAACCACCAGACTTGCCTTCCGTAGCTCTAACTGTAGTGCTGCTGTGGGTTGTTACGTAGGTCTGCTGTAGCTGGGTCGTTCCACACGCAGAATCCTTACAGAAATACAACGCTTTACAGGTATTATTTGGGGACATGACCCATGCCAAATCTTTTCAGTCTCCTGAGGGGGAATAGGTTTTGTTGTGCCCTCTTCACGACTGTCTTGGTCTGCATGGGCCATGTTAGTTTATTGGTGATGTGGACACCAAGGAACTTGAAGCTCTCAACCTGCTCCACTGCAGCCCCGTCAATGAGAATGGGGGACGTGCTTGACGTTATCACTGATATTACACCGTTTGGAAAATATTACACCGTTGGAAAAGGGAAAGCCAGGGTTAAACTTCAGCTATTCAGAAATGAATAGTAACACTTTCACAGACACACACATACACACATTCATGTTGTCACATATTTCAACAAACAATTCAACAACACATCCATAAGGAGGACCGAGTGAAGCCCACACTCCTTGCATGTCTTCCCTGCCTTGAGCACAGTTGGTTTGTGTGTGCAGGTGGGCTAGGCAGAGCTCCCAGCTACCAGAGTCAATATCTTAACACAGTGCTCTTTATTTTTTCCTGTATCTCTCTGAAGAGACGTTAAAGTGATTTATCTTGTCAGCCGACTGGGGCATGGAGGGGTGGAGGGGGAGGGGGGCCGTGTGGCCTTTCCCCTCCTCTTCTGGGCCACTCGCACCTCGCCCCACATAGCTGGAATGACTGAAGGCTGCTGGGAAATCAGAAAGCTACACACTCAGTGCACGTAATGGGGCCTGGTAGAGACACATGGACGAGCACACACACACCCTACATATAATGGAGAGAGACACACTGAGAGACACACTCACACACTGAAATACACACGTTTTACTCTTTTTCATTTTTCACACACACACACACACACACACACACACACACACACACACACACACACACACACACACACACACACACACACACACACACACACACACACACACACACACACACACACACACACACAGACAGACACACACACACACACGCACACACTTATTTGAGACTCACAGACACCACAACCAACAACAACTGCGCCTGGAAAGTTCACACTCGGCCAGGTCTCTTTTTTGGGAGGCTTAAACACACCACAGAGAGAAACAGCATAGGCCTACGTAGCCTATTCCATAAGACAGTTAGAAAGCTACAAGATAATGGATGTGAATGTTTTTATTTTTTTTATTTTAATTTAATAGTTCGACACCCTGTTTGTAAGCTTTGAAAAAAATATCAATCTCAACCGTTTATCTTTTCCAGTGATGAAGACATGGATGTCTCATGATATGGAGAGGTATGCAAAATGGGTGAACTGAATGTTTTGGCATTCAGGTCCAAAATGTCACTTTCTAAGCACTTCTAATATGTATGGAAGGTTTAGTTCAAATCAAAAGGGGATGCTGTCAAAAAGGGATTGAATTAAAAGCAACACTACAGTCAAAACTCAAGTAGAAATGATGCGCCAATATTAAAAATCTGTTATACTAAATTAAGTGCACTTCAATATAGTCCACATGGAGAATTCAATAAATCAGATTTTTTATTTAATTAAAGGGTTGATAAAGTGCCAAAATTCAGCATTTTGACATGTCCCTCTGTCAACCCTGTGTCACTTTTAGGAAGAGTTCAGTCAAATGAATCCAAAGATTAGATTGATTTTGCTGTTTCGACAAAGTAATTTCAGAAGATTATTATTTGTATTCATGTGATTAGCGCAAACATTTTACCCCTTTAAAATAACATACCATTCCCACAAGATAAATTATTCACAGCAGGTTACATCATTTGGGTCTTCTGAACAGTATGGTGGAAAATTAAGTTCTCTTTTTTTGGTCTATTTAATATTTTTTTAATCATCTTTGACTGTGTTGGTCAAACACATCAACTAGGGCTGCGCGGTAAAATCAATACCAATAATTATCGAGGTAATTACTTCCCTCAATAACGATATAAAAACATTTAGAATCATTTTCGATAATGTCGATATAGAATAATTAGGCACAGCAGTCCATTTGACCTCTGACGCAGAAGGAACGTGTGGAGAATTGACAATATGCACGTGGAGAGGTATACGCTCACTAAAAACCACTTAGCACCTCGAGTGATGGAGTAGCCACTATTAATCACGAAAAATTAGGGATGTAGGCGAAAACAGTGGCAGTGATAGCCATGGAGAAGGAGCAGCTTCCAACAAAGAAATGATTGATAAAAAGGGTTAAACTGTTTCAGTCATTTGGAAGTGGTTTGGCTTTTTGAATTCCGTCAAAAAGCAGAGCAATGTTCGGTGCAAATTGTGCCGTAGACGGCTGGCTACGAAGTCTGGTAATACGACAAACCTATTTCAACATCTGAAGCAAAATCACTCTTTGGAACATGGAGGAAGTTTGAGTTTGTGCCATGGTATTGAAAGACGTCCCTCAAGCGCCAGCCAATCTAGGGATGTTTGCCCGAAGCGGTCAACGTTTATGCACTACAAGCAAACACAGAGAAGACAAAGACATCACAAATGCTATTATGCATTACATTGCTAAGGACATGCTACCAATTAGCACAGTCGAAAAGGAAGGTTTCAAGAGGCTTATCAATTGAATTGACCCCAGGTACGTGCTCCCTGGCCGCAAACATGGAACAATTTTTCTTCAAATATAAATGTATGTGTAGCTCACATAATTTTTTTAAATTAACCTTTATTTAACTAGGCAAGTCAGTTAAGAACAAATTCTTATTTACAATGACGGTAGAACAACAGATTTTTACCTTTTTACCTGGTCAGCTCAGGCATTCGATCTAGCAACCTTTCGGTTACTGGCTCAACGCTCTAACCACAGTTTGTTCAGGCATTCTTGAGTTTGAAGAAGACATACACCTTTTAAACATTATTTGATTAATATCGTGATAATTATCGAATGGAAATATATAGATATCGTGATAATTTATTTGCCATATCGCCCAGCCCTAAAACATATAAATAATTCCTAATTTGATGAACACCATGTAGTCCCATGCTCTTCACCACATGAGTAATGGCCGATCTTCACCTAAAACATCAACCCTCTTATTGTTAACCCTGTTAGAGGCCTAATGGTAACTTTATCAGGTTGACATTATGTTAGTTTAAATTGTACTAGGTAAACTTAAAGAAATATTAAGAAAACATTTTTTTAAATCACAAACATGCGTTTATTAAATAATAGTTGGGAAGTTACATACAGTTGAAGTCGGAAGTTTACATACACCTTTTTCACAATTCCTGACATTTAATCCAAGTAAAAATTCCCTGTCTTAGGTCAGTTAGGATCACCACTTCATTTTAAGAATGTGAAATGTCAGAATAATTAGTAGAGAGAATGATTTATTTCAGCTTTTATTTCTTTCATCACATTCCCAGTGGGTCAGAAGCTTACATACACTCAATTAGTATTTGGTAGCATTGCCTTTAAATTGTATAACTTGGGTCAAAGATTTTGGGTAGCCTTTCACAAGCTTCCCACAATAAGTTGGATGAATTTTGGCCCATTCCTCCTGACAGAGCTGGTGTAACGGAATCAGGTTTGTAGGTCTCCTTGCTCGCACATGCTTTTTCAGTTTTGCCCACAAATTTTCCCTGAGATTGAGGTCAGGGCTTTGTGATGGCCACTCCAATACCTTGACTTTGTTGTCAATTTTGGAAGTATGCATGGGGTCATTGTCCATTTGGAAGACGCATTTGTGACCAAGCTTTACCTTCTTGACTGATGTCTTGAGATGTTGCTTCAATATATCCACATAATTTTCCATCCTCATGATGTAATTATTTTGTGAAGTGCACCAGTCCCTCCTGCAGCAAAGCACCCCCACAACATGATACTGCAACCCCCGTGCTTCACGGCTGGGGATCTTCGGCTTGCAAGCTTCCCCCCTTTTTCCTCCAAACAAAATGATGGTCATTATGGCCAAACAATTATATTTTTGTTTCATCAGACATTTCTCCAAAAAGTACAATCTTTGTCCCCATGTGCAGATGCAAACCGTAATCTGGCTTTTTTATGGCGGTTTTGGAGCAGTGGCTTCTTCCTTGTTGAGCGGCCTTTCAGGTTGTGTCAATATAGGACTCGTTTTACTGTGGATAGAGATACTTTTGTACCTGTTTCCTCCAGCATCTTCACAAGGTCCTTTGCTGTTGTTCTGGGATTGATTTGCACTTCTCGCACCAAAGTACATTCATCTCTAGGAGACAGAACGCGTCTCCTTCCTGAGTGGTATGATGGCTGCGTGGTCCCATGGTGTTTATACTTGCGTACTATTGTTTGTACAGATGAACGTGGTACCTTCAGGCATTTGGAAATTGCTCCCAAGGATGAATCAGACTTGTGGAGGTCTACAATTTTTTTCTCTGACGTCTTGGCTGATTTCTTTTGATTTTCCCATGATAAAAAGCAAAGAGGCACTGAGTTTGAAGGTAGGCCTTAAAATACATCCACAGGTACACCTCCAATTAACTCAAATTATGTCAATTAGCCTATCAGAAGCTTCTAAAGCCATGACATAATTTTCTGGAATTTTCCATGCTGTTTAAAGGCACAGTCAACTTAGTGTATGTAAACTTCTGACCCACTGGAATTGTGATACAGTGAATTATAAGTGAAATAATCTGTCGGTAAACAATTGTTGAAAAACGTACTTATGTCATGCACAAAGTAGATGTCCTAACCGACCTGCCAAAACTATAGTTTGTTAACAAGAAATGTATGGAGTGGTTGAAAAACGAGTTTTAATGACTCCAACCTAAGTGTATGTAAATTTCCGACTTCAAATGTAAGTGTCTGTAAGAGGGTTGACATATATTTTGGTACCGTATAAGTGCAGATCAAATAAAATATTCTTAGTTAACAGGATTTAATGCCTGAGATATTTTTTCTTCTTCTAAGTCTGTAAGCTAAACATATCCACCATGCAACTGAAATGTTGAAGGAAGAGATATTTTGAAGTGAATTTCTTAAAAAGTTTGCATGTCCAAAAAGCACCAATTTTGTGGAACGACCCAGCTACAGCAGGCCTACGTAACAACCCACAGCAGCACTACAGTTAGAGCTACGGAAGGCAAGTCTGGTGGTTTAATAATCCACAGGTGCTGGACCTGAGTGAGAAAGGAAAGGAAGCACCCAGTATATGCAGCTCCTGTGCTTTATGACAAAGTTTCAGTGGGCTTATACTGTAGCTCAATGCTTTATATGCTCTGCGTTGGAGACATACAGTATAGACAGCTTTACAACACCATCCATGCTTTAGATGTTGGATTTAGTGTGGCAATAACCCTTAGAGTCTATTGACACATTTGCCAATATAAATAACATAATAAAAAAATAAAACCAATCCGTCAGTTTATTGTTTTGGCTGCTTCTCAATCCACCACATCTGCCTATGGCGGCCTTCCACATCTGCCTATGGCGGCCTTCCACATCTGCCTATGGCGGCCTTCCACATCTGCCTATGGCGGCCTTCCACATCTGCCTATGGCGGCCTTCCACATCTGCCTATGGCGGCCTTCCACATCTGCCTATGGCGGCCTTCCACATCTGCGGTGGAAGATGGTTGAGCTACAACGGTGTTTGTCTCACGGAAATGGCTTTAACAACCACTCTATGGAAAGGGGAGACTCTCACAAACACGATGGAGGTAGTTTTGTGCATACCCCAAAAAAGGGGTTAAATATGTGTATTAAAAATATTAATTTCCTGAGCTTTCCTGTAGCTCCTAGATATAGGACAAATACTTCAAAACCTTATTTAAAAATATTTTTAAAAAAATGTCATTTATGAATGTGATATTCAATGCGTTTCTATGGGAATTGGTAGTAAAGGCCAAATTCAATATCTTAATAAAATAATTATTTTATATATATTTTCATACCAAAAGGGGTCCTAAATATACATTGTCATATTTATGTGGTAAAAACGATTGCCATTTAAAGTGCCGGTGCGTCAACATTTCATCCATTGATCCTAAAAGACTATGACCAAAAATATAGCTTAGTTTTCTTTATTTACTTACCCCATAGTCAGAATTAGCGTCGCTGCTAGTGAAACAATAGGAATGGTAGAGCCTATGGTAGGATGCTTAAAAAACCATGCCCAAATCCTCAGTCCCTTCAAACCAAATGGTATAGCAACACAAATACCATAACAAGTTTCACATATAGAATGTGGATATTATAGGAATTCTAGGAATTCTGGTATTTATAGAACGTTTCCTGTAAAATAACTATTTTCAGAGAATACACACCAATACTGCACTATGTGTACATATAGAGGGTAGCTGGTTTCTGAATTACAGTGAAGTATTCATACCACTGACAGACTTTTATGAGCAGTTTTGACTGCAACTAAGCTTAGAATGTTTGATTGATTAAAAACAAGTTGATTGATAAAGTCATGAAAAATAGGAAGAATTTAATAAACCACCGTTGGTGCTATGATGACAAATATACCTCTGTGGTCAAAATGACCCCAGTCGGTTGTATGAAGGTGAACACAAGCAGGTGATCTGTCTATCTGGTCAAAATCACTCCAATAGGTACCCCTTCGCCCTCTGGTAGTATGGATAACTTAATATTATTTCTCAAATAAATACTTTAGCATTTCTCTAGAAAGACTACCTTTTAGAGCATACACACCAATACAGCTCTGGGTGTAGATTCAAAACATATGTGTGTTCTGTATTGCAGTTCTATCAAGCCTTTACAACATTGGCAGACGTTGTACACCATTGGCAGATTTTTATATGCACTTAAAGTAAGGTTATTTTGTTTTTGAATACAGCCATATGATACGTGGTATAGAAAAGTACAAGCTTAGGTGAGTACATGGAGAGCTATATCTCTGCAGATTATCTGTTTATCTGGTCGAAATCACTGTTACAGGTCCCCCTTCACCCTATGGTGGTACACACAAAATGTTTTCGAAAAGGGTTTGTCAGCTGTCCCCATAAGAGAACCGTTTTTGGTTCCATGTAGAACCCTCTCTGTAAAGGGTGAATGTTTAGAACCTGTAAGCAAAAATAGTTACTCAAAGGGGTTGTCCAATGGGGACAGCCAAATAACCCTTTTAGGTTCTAGATAGCACCTTATTTTCTAAGAGTGTTTGGACAACCTGGTATTATGACTTGAGAAAAACATACACTGAGTATACAAAACATTAACAACAGATTTTTCCATGACAGACTGACCAGGTGAAAGCTCTGATCCCTTATTGATGTCACTTGTTAAATCCACTTCAATCAGTGTAGATGAAGGGGAGGAGATTTTTAAGGATTTTAAAGCCTTGAGACAATTGACACATGGATTGTGTTTGTGTGCCATTCAGAGGGTGAATGGGCAAGACAAAATATTTGAAAACCTTTGAATGGGGAATGGTAGTAGGTGCCAGGCGCACCAGTTTAAGTGTATCAAGAACTGCAATGCTGCTGGGGTTTTCACGCTCAACAGTTTCCCGTATGTATCAAGAATGTCCACCACCCAAAGGACATCCATCCAGCCAACTTGACACAACTGTGTGAAGCACTGGAGTCAACAAGGGCCAGCATCCCTGTGGATTGATTTCAACACCTTGTAGAGTCCATACCCCGACGAATTGATGCTGTTCTGAGGGTAAAAGAGGGGGGGTTCAACTTAATATTAAGAAGGTGTAGATTCAAATAAAAGGTCCTATCTATCAAATTGCAATAGGTGGAATTGGGTGTTTTTGGCTGGGGTCCATATTGATACCAAAACTACCAAAACTAGGGCTGGGCGGTATATCGTATTTTACTATATACCGGTATAGATGAACGGACCGGTTTGATGATATTTCAATGTTTGGTTTGTTAAATGTGATACACAACTCCAGCACATATAATGTCTGTTTGTATGGTTTTACTCTGTTTGCTACTTCTCTCTCCTACGTCTCTACGTCTCTCTCCTGCTGCTGCATTCCGCTAACCTTCGCCCAGCCCTGCACCCTGTCACTCAAGAAGAGAGCCGTTGCTGGACCACGGAGTCACAAGCACTTTATAGATTACCATTAGCTGCTAACACAAATCATTTTAGCAATAAACAGGCAAACAGTCGTTTACAGACAGTAAAGTACACACACTAATAGTGTAATTATAGAACGCTTGTGGAAATCAGCATGTCACCAACATTGCTGCATCCCTCTGACCATGCAGAGGGAACGTCAAGAAAGTAAGAAAGTGCTTGTGACTCCGTAGTCCAGCAACTGCTCTCTTCTTGAGTGACAGATTTGTTGCCCATATCATGCAGCATGGTACAGTGTGGAAATGATGGTAAAAGTGCAGGAAATGCAGAAATGTATGAAAATGCTGAAAATTATTTTTGGTTTGGGGTTGGATTGAACAGTATAAATGGAAAAAGACCCATTGAAATTACTTATAATTTATGTGTTGTCACATTAGGGTCAGGGGATATTCCGAAAGCATATTTAGAACTTTTAGTGTTCAAAAACATAAAATACCATCAAAATTATAGATATTTTGTCCATATCTGACAAAATGATTTGATTGATTGACAAAGACAATTTAATAAACCACTGTTGGGCTATGATGACAAATATACCTCTGTGGTCAAAATGACCCCAGTTGGTTGTAATGAAGGTTAACAAAAGTCCCCCGGGAAGAACATACCATGGGTGCTAAAGGTAGTTTGTGTCTATGAATGGGCTACTGACATAATATGCATCAAACTCAGAGGTTCAGGTTGTGAAAAAAAACACAGTTAGTTAATTTGAGATTCATTTTCAATCGGCCTATCTCAACCGGTGGCCTCTTGTTGGTGAATGTTAAGAACCCGAATCTCTCATCGGTGAAAGAAACGTTCGCTCCCTGATTTGAATTACTGCTAGGACTGCTTCTTGAGCTGCAAACAACAATTATCTGCAAATAAATGACAAAATCGTTGTCTGAATTTGGTGAAACGTCCCTGCAGAAACATTAGTAGTGGGGCGAGCATGTCATTCTGGTCCATGCTATTTATTTAAGTGAAAACCAATTAATTTCGAATTACAGTTTTAAAACTGCAACATTTTCTCTAAGCCGCATGGCAAAATGTGTAAAATAGCATGAGATTAGCAATGAAACTGCACATTTTTCTCTGCGGGGGCTTGCTCGAAAGTTGCAGCGCAGCAAGACACCAAACAGCCGCCCCATTTATATACAGCTCAAAATGTCAGTCTCCCGGACCGCTACCTGTGGTTGTTGCCTTCTGATAGGGTGATAGGGGGGAGCCAGGGAGAGAGAGCTCGCAAACCAAAGCAATATTACCCAATGCCTATGGAGAGCTTTGTATAGACGCATTGACCAACTATTGCCATAATATTTTTAAGAGCGCAGGGAACAAGAATCTCGTGTGTGTGTGTGTGTGTGTGTGTGTGTGTGTGTGTGAAGAGACAGCGTAAACGACAAGTCAGCGACTGCAAATTACCAAAACAATCAGGCTTACTTTCCCAGCTCTTCATATAGCTGAAATTCGTCCGTGAATCGTGTACAGGTTGTCGCAGCCATGTCTCCGTATCTCGTGCTTCTCTCACCGCTGCTCCTTTGCTAGATATGATCCTCCTGCGCGGTATGTAGCCAAATTCTTCTCAAAATACGAGTGCTCTTTCTGCGCTGCAGGCGACTCAAAGATACCCTTATACGGCAGCCGATAAGGTTATGGTTGTCTGCGTCTAAGGTGGTTGTTTACTCTCGTCTCCCCCACTATTTTTCTACTGTAGTGTACTGTATCGTTCCTCACCAGTTCACTCGACTGTGCAAAGCGAAGCGCTCCAAAGCCCTATAGCTCGATCTGCTCAGCGCTGCCCTCGATTGGGCGCTGCGCTTAACTGCGTGCCTGGGTAACGTAATCGCGGCGCCAGTGCTTCCAAATAGGGACAAATGTAAGACCTAGGTTATTTGTGTTTTGCGTAAGGCGCATAATGTAGATTTCACTTCAGATGTAAAACGTAATGACAATGTAGTACAAACAATAGCCTAATACATATATTATGTTAACCCTCCTGCTGTGTTCCTGTCGAATTATAAATTATCTCTGAAAAACGTAGTTCGTTTAATATGATTGTCATAAAGTTCCATGACTTTGTCCACACAGGGCATCTGAACACACAATATAACATTTGATGATTTTCATTACATTTTGTGTATTTTATTTAACCTTTGTACACCTGTGGTGTTCCCGGTCAAAAATGACCGATCATTAGAAATGAATGGGTGAGATTACTGTATAAAATTTGAGTTCAGGCACATGCCCATTCATCAGATGGACACACTTCCTCTCCCAGACCCCCTCATATACATGTGTGTTTGAACACACACACACACACACACACACACACACACACACACACACACACACACACACACACACACACACACACACACACACACACACACACACACACACACACACACACACACACACACACCCCTTCTTGGCTTCCATGGCAACCCCCACAGGAACCTTTCCCCAATAGAATCTTTCCCCCACGGGAACCACACCTGTTGGCATTCTCACAAACAATAGCAACATTGTTTCAATAATACATAGAACCTTTCTCGCAGCTCTGGTATATAAAGCTTTTTTGAGGCCTTGTTCACAATTAATTCTGTGGCAGCACAATAACCAAACGATATATACTGTATGTGAGGCTCTTGAGCATATCTTTAATCATGACACTGTGAGGACAGAGTCCTTGTTAAACTTTGACACAAAGTAGTGTGTGATAAATAGCACAATATATTTCATCTGAATATTTGTTACGAGTGCCTGGACACAGCCCTTAGAATTGGTATATGGCCAATATACCACAAACCCCCAAGGTGCCTTCTTGCTATTATAAACTGGTTATCAACGTAATTAGAGCAGTAAAAATAAATGTTTTGTCATACCTGTGGTATACGGTCTGATATACCACGGCTGTCAGCCAATCAGCATTCAGGGCTCTAACCACCCAGTTTATAACGCATGCTATAATACAGTAATGCTGCTTGAAGTCATTTTAAAACAAATAATATCACATAAAACATTTTGTAGATATGTCGTTACAGTCAATGGATAGCCTGCAGGTGATTGTGGTGTGCAACACTTACAGTAAATCATGTTGCTGTCAAATAACTTCCTTTACACATGTTACAGTCCAAGGGTTGTGTGTCTGACTTGATAGAATACTGGAACAGTTTCATTCTGTTGTCACATTTCTAACCAAAGTGAGCTTAACCAGAGAGTTTAGAAAACCTCCTACTCTACTATATTTGACAACTTGCATGATCCACATGGTCCATTCCAATCCAGGGGAAAACCCCAATTGGGTAACTTTGGGGGAAAACTAACCAAATCCTTATAAAGTTGTTTTTCCTGTGGTTAGCCAGCCTCCACTCACCATATGAGTCTCAAGCTAATATGAAAGAAAAGAAAGTGTTAGAAATAAATGGTAAATAATGTATTGTATCATTTGATTCATTTTTATTGTAAATAAGAATGTTTCTAAAAAAAACTTCTACATTAATGCGGATGCTACCATGGTTACGGATCATTCTGAATGAATCGTGAATAATGAGTGAGAAAGTTAGATGCACAAATACAGTATCATTACCCCCCACCCCCACAAATGCTAACCTCTGATTGTAATGCTGAGATGTCTTGGGGTTATGATATTTGTGCGTCTAACTTTCTCACTCATCATTATTCACGATTCATTCAAAATTATCCGTAATCATGGTAGCATCCACATTAATGTAGACGTGTTAAACATATTCTTTCTTATTTACAATAAAAGTGACAATACATTATTTACCATTAATTTTTATTGGGCCCAACATAATCTGAAACACAACCAAAACAAACAGCAAATGCATCCAACAAATGTGTAGTCACAAGCTTGATGCAGTCATTGCATCCTATGAATATGGGACCAAATACTTCACTTTAATACACATAAGTGAATTTGTCCCAATACTTTTGGTCCCCTAAAATGGGGGAACTATGTACAACAAGTGCTGTAATTTCTAAACGGTTCACTCAATATGGATGAAAATACCCTCAAATTAAAGCTGATAGTCTGCACTTTAACCTCATTGTATCACCCAACATGCTGGAGTACAGAGCCAAAACAAAAAAATGTGCCACTGTCCCAATGCTTTTGGAGCTCACTGTATATAGTTTGATGTTGATTTATGTTAAATAATGTGTATAAATCAGTTTGATGCAAATCAGGATGGCTGTCATACAAAGGCTTCCCATGTATTGATTCAATCTTTAAAGGGATAGTTCACCCAAATAACAAAAGGACATATTGGTTTCCTTTTGCTGAAAGCAGTCAATGGACAAGCAAATCCATGTTTTGGTTTAGTTTCACTGGCACTGTTTCCACATGCTAATGTTTCAGCATTTGTGGCACAAATCCCATTCAAGTCATAAGCCCAATATTAGCATTTTTCGCACATCATCTCCAAATCCTTCAAAAAGTATCTACAATTTATTGTGAAGCTCAACAAAGTCAGGTATAGATGTTTTGAACATGATTCGTGAAAATAGGAATTCACTGTCAATTCTGGTTGACAGATTTGCATATCAGCTGGTCGGCATCACCAGCCGTTCCATTAGAGAAGTATGGGAACAGTCTCTCAGTAAACGTGTCTTCATGAGTGTAGATGTGTCATGTCTTTGGTGTTGTAGAAGGATACCTCCGCCCTGATAATCCAGCTGCAGTCTGATCCTCTGGGGTATCTTCTTCGGAGCTAAATCTACAGTTACCACTCCTCAGTTGTACAGCCAAGGTTGTGAACCCCTCAGATGCCATAACCTGGGCATTAAACCTGTTCCTCTCTAGGTAGTCAGGGAGCTGCATGTTTTGGGCTAAGGTGTTTCACACTGGTCAGATCATCAGACAGTGAGAGGCAGGGGTTTGCAATATACTCACAGGAGTATATTTGATGATCCCTTGCATCTTGTCCCAGACTCTGAACTGCAGGTTTCCCAAGTGATTGGCCATGTCTATCAGCGCTCCTGAGACCAGCTGAGGATCTGGCAGTGTGAACTGGGCCCTGGAGCTTGTCTGGATGTGTTTGTAGTCCTTGAGGAATGGCACCTACTGTTTCAGGAGTTCCTGTTTCACCGCAGAAATGATTGGTGATCCTGAATGTTCTGCATCTCTGGCGATCATCTTTCCCTTCCTCCCTCAGTGCAGCCTGTCCCTCTGTTGGGTGTCTCAATAGAAAACCCACCTAACTTTATATTACTTAAACAAAAGGACTATTGTCAAAAGTCGATTATTACAGTTGATCAGAAAGCGCTTCTCCGTTAAAGAACGACTGCCCCTGAAAACCAACTAATCGCTTCGAAAACAGCCTGTGAGTCAGAAACATTTATTCTAGTGTCAAAATTGACTAAAGTGTAAATAGGATCATTTTACTCATAGTCAGTCTCGTCTAAAACTGAGTTTGGAACCTAAGTGGCATCCCATGTAATTTAAGGTAAGATTTGGATTGTAATTATGGCAACAATTCATGTCCCCTTTTGCCAAGATCCACCTGTAAATCATCCAAACATCAGCCATGGTGGTGAGTATACCAGTAGCTAGATCAAATTGTAATAACATTTTTAAATGAACTAGGTAAGTCAGTTAAGAACAAACTCTTATTTACAATGATGGCCTCCGGGGAACAGTGGGTTAACTGCCTTGTTGAGGGGAAGAACAACATATTTTTTACCTTGTCAGCTCGGGGATTTGATCCAGCAACCTTTCAGTTACTGGCCCAATGCTCTACCGCCACCCGAAACATTTCCTTCAAGCCGGATCAAGGGCCACTTCATTGCTTGACGACTTTTGACGTGAAAAATGAGTGCTACGAAAATGAGAAAAGTGGACTCTGAATGTAGTGTGCTTAAAGAATGGACAGCAAAAGACTTTACTAATATTGGATATAAGGCGGTATATCTGGTAAGGCAAGAAAGTGTTGCCGCTTTTAAGGAATATAATCTTGATCGACGGTTTCGATCTTTTTTCTATAGCACTGGATGCAGCTATTAGCCAACAACTTAGGACTGACTACAACAGTACACTAACTAGCAGCAACAAACCCAACCCATAACAAAACATGTCACCGTTGGTTGCATAGGGTAACGGTGTCTCCGGCCTGAATCTAATCCAATCTGGAGTCACTCTACATCTGTAAAGCATAGAATTGGCTTCCAAACGAGATTGTTATTTCTAAAGCTGTGTTTATAATTGAGGGATGATGACAATCGTTGACCCTGTTTTTCTGTTAGACAAATTGCACAGTTGGGTGCCAGACTGATCGTCTGGTCATGAACGGATGCCGAAACTTACCAGAAGGAACAAAGGTATCATACCATGTCCAGCAATGTCATTGCAATGGTTTAGCGACCTCCAAAAATAATTGAATTCACTGCTAAACACAGTTTATCACAGCTTATCAGGCAAGACCTCAGAATAAAATTATTATGCGACACAAGTATCCCTGTGCCACCTCCATTTTTGCCAGTGTCCCTCAACTCCTAAGAGAAAGACACTCCATCACGAGGCCTCTGATAGTGACCTGAGGTACTGCCCTGATGACACAAAAGGCTTAATCAACAATGACAGGTAGTGTGTTATGTGAAAAGATGTATTAAAAAAATACCCAGTTTTATAAACTAGTAGGCTAATTCCCCAGCCAAGCAGATACAACTAGCCATTTTGGTTGTGAAGTGCATTAGCAAAAAGCTTCATCCTTTACAACAAAATGCAATTTACCACTTGGCTGTCTATTATATTCCCCTGTCACAGGCTCTCCTAGTCAACACCACCTAATAAGATTGCCTGCTGCAGTATTTCAAGAGATATCCAATTTGCAGCAGAACATGCAGCATAGAGAAGACCAGCAATGGAGCCCTCATAAGCATCATGTCGACATGCCCTTGGTGTGAGCATTCCTATGAATGGAACAGTATTGCCAAGCATCCGACCAGCAACCTTCACCCGTCAGCGGCAACAGCTTTCACAGGCTCATCATTTGTATAAATACAGAATGTAACCTACTTTGACAAATTAGATAACACTATTGTGAAGTATAATTCTTGTAAGCTGATATTTTAGAGGATAGCTCAGCTTTAATATTGCAGATATATTGTGGCATCTATCACTGTAATTGTCTGCATAATTCCCACTCCCCAATGCATATTTTAAATATGCAGTATCAGTGAAAAGTCTGAACACACCTACTCATTCAAGGGTTCCTTTATTTTTACTATTTTCTACATTTTAGAATAATAGTGAAGACATCACTATGAAATCATGTAGTAATCAAATCAACATATATTACGTATTTTTCAAAGTAGCCACCCTTTGCCTTGACAGCTTTGCACACTCTTGGCATTCTCTCAACCAGTAAACACGTGGAATGCATTTCAATTAACAGGTGTGCCTTGCTAAAAGTTCATTTGTGGAATTTATTTCCTTCTTAATGGGTTCGAGCCAATCCGTTGTGTTGTGACAAGGTAGGGTTGGTATACAGAAGATGGCCCTATTTGGTAAAGGACCAATTCCATATTATGGCAAGACCAGCTCAAATAAGCAAAGAGAAATGACAATCCATCATTACTTTAAGACATGAAAGTCAGTCAACATTTCAAGAACTTTGAAAGTTTCTTAAATTGCAGTCGCAAAAACCATCAAGAGCTTTGATGAAACTGGCTCTCACGAGGACCGCCACAGTGAAAAGCAGACCCAGAGTTACCTTTGCTGCAGAGGATATGTTCATTAGAGGCAACTGCACCTCAGATTGCAGCCCAAATAAATGCTTCACAGAGTTCAAGTAACAGACACATCTCAACATCAACTGGTCAGAGGAGACTGCATGAATCAGGCCTTCATGGTCAAATTGCTGCAAAGAAATCACTACTAAAGGACACCAATAAGAAGAAGAGACTTGCTTGGGCCAAGAAACACGAGCAATCGAAATTAGACCGGTAAAAATCTGTCCTTTGGTCTGATGAGTTCAAATTTTGGATTTTTGGTTCCAACCGCCGTGTCTTTGTGAGATGTAGAATAGGTGAACGGATGATCTCTGCATGTGTGGTTCCTACCATGAAGCATAGAGGAGGAGGTGTGATGGTGCTTTGCTGGTGACACTGATTTATTTAGAATTCCAGGTGAAGCTGGTTGAGAGAATGCCAAGAGTGTGCAAAGCTGTCAAGGTCAAGGGTGGCTACTTTGAAGAATCTAAAATATATTTTAATTTTTTGGTTACTACATGATTCCATGTGTGTTATTTCATAGTTTGTCTTCACTATTGTTCTACAATGTAGAAAATATTAAAAAATAAAGAAAAACCCTTGAATGAGTAGGTGCCCAAACTTTTGACTGGTATTGTAAAAATGTGCAAATATTACACTTGTCTTTCATCTTCTATTGTCATTCACAAGCCAATACAGATATGGTACCCATCAGCATTTTGTCTGGTCGTACATGTTAGTCGTCATCCCTTCGTATGATGTCCCATATGTCCCGACTCAATAAAAACAAAAAGACGAAAAGTAAGCCTAATCTTTTATAATTTTTATGCTGAGTGCACGGCCTCTCTGTTCAGACATCTGTATCAGCCTATATTTTAGTCAGGGGACTCCATGACAAGCTCTCTCCTCTGTCCTTCATCTGTAGAAAAGGTAGAGTTGATACATACAGCACTGATTACATTGTCAATGGTTGTTAGGTGAAAGACAACTGATATCTGGTCATAGTTTGACATACTCAAATGTGACCAATGTGAAGTGGGTTTGGTACCTGGCCACATACTACCTCAGCCTTTTGCTCCTGATATGGTAGGGAGTTCCCACAACACTACTGAATAACAAATCCACCAGGTTTTTTAAGTAGCCTGTGAATTATTATTATTATTTTTTAAATCACTCAAACACATATTGGGAGAAATTACTTTAGTTTGGAAGTAATTATACTAAGAGTGACTAAGTGCAGAATAGATTGAGGCCAGTAATGCTGACGCCGTGACTATACAACCAGCATTACATTGCTGAGTGCTTGCTGACACTAATTTGTATCATGTTAGCTAAAAAGACTGGCACTCAGGCTAGACGAATACCATTTTTACCCTAGAAAATACACAATAGACTTATGAGAACAAGCATGTTGTTTTAGCACTAGGAGCAGACCTTATAGGCAGGTGCAACGTTAGCTATGCAAATCTTCCCCTATGACATTACATCACATAAGCTGTGTTTGAATTCTCATACTAACCGGACTATTTGTGACGTGAATTGAGCAGATCGTATGCTTATCGGTCATAGTGTGGATATAGTTAGTATACATAAAGTTCCTGGATGTCGTACTAAATTTGCCAATATATGATGTATACACGCAGGAAATACAGGCTGCGGTCTTATGCCCTTGGGGGAATCCCTGTCGCCATCTTGGAGGGCGGTCCAAATGATTAGCCAAGCAAGGGAAGTTTGCAACGTAAGCCCCTCAGCCCTCGTTTTTAGTCGGCTTTGCGAATGTACAATTATGTTCACTCCGGGGCCTGAACCTCCCACAATTCAATTCGTGACGATTGTACATTCGGTAAGAAAAGTCTGCAAAAACTTACAAACAAGATCAATGGAGAAGTCAACATACAAGTATAAATAAAAGCAAATGCAAATAAGTTAGAAATTGTGCTACTAATGCACATGACAAAAAAACGTTTTGTAAAAAGTAAATATGTTTTTGTTTGGTTCTCTTTTGGAAAATGTAGAAATAAAACATTTCCCTTTTTCAGAAGTTCCAGCTAGGCAGGCTAACGTTTGTTAGCTAATTCATTTGCTAGCTATAATACAGTAGGATTATATTAATAATTATATATTTAATATAAGTAGACATGCACTCAATTGACTGAAACACATATAAAGCACCCACAAGCTACCGGTGGCTGAAAACAATCATCGTGGGATGAACGAGTGATGAATTTCCGGCCTAGGGTGGTCCATTTAAAAAAATCATTGCTTCCTCCATTGCCCCTTGCCGTACAAGTGTGGTGTGCTTTACGGAGAAAGCACACCATGCGATTATGTTAGGTCAGCGCCTAGTCACAGAAAACCATACAGCCATTATCCAGCCAAGTAGAGGGCTCACAAAAGTCAGAAATAGCGATTAAATGAATCACTAACCTTTGATGATCTTCATCAGATGGCACTCACAAGACTTCATGTTACACAATAAATGTGTGTTTTGTTCGATAAAGTTAATCTTTATGTCCAAAAACCTCAGTTGAAATTGGTGCGTTATGTACAGTAATCATTGTCTCAAACAACCGGTGAAAATGCCCGTATGGGAGTTGTAGTGATGAGACAAGAATAGTAGCTACTAAACAATTGGACACCACGAAATTGGGGCGAAAAAGGGGTCAAATAAAAAAAATGAAGTCTGACTAGTAATTTGTTGTGCTAACTAGCTAGCAAGACGATGCACAGCATCAACTTCCGGTAGACCGTGGAAGAGCTAGTATGCTCAACTGAAAGGATACTGTTACGTTTACTAAAATGAACTAATAGTATTAAGTATGTAGTATACAGTATGTTAGTATGGGTATTCTGACACAGCTATGTGTTTCATCTTGACATTTTGGCAGCTGGTTATTGTTATGCAAAAGACTCATGGTATTTGAACACGTTGTGTGACTAGGATATTGATCATTTGAGAAAATAGCAAAAGGTTGCGCTCTGTTCCTTGTCTCAGGCTGCACAGCTGTTCACTCAAGTGATCATATTTTTACCAATCAGACTTTAGTTTAATATTGTGTTTACTAATATGTATAAAACTAGCTTTGATTTAGAATTGCCCATTATCAAATTGGGAACAGTGGCAGCGGAAAAAAATCAATTTAATCGGTGTGCACTCAAATAGTGCATGCTTCCCTGCCACCATAAATATTCCACTCCATGCATCAACCACTGTTTGGGGAGCATGTTCTTGCTGCCTGACAAAACCCAAAATATATTTGAGTTTGTTTAACATCACCCCCGGCCACCACACTACACATACCCCCAGTCTTGTTTTGCACAAAATAATAAAATGCAGTACTACAGGATATTTCTTAACATAGCTCTTTATTAGCTAGCTATAACTGGCATGTTCACATATCGCCAACCAGGATCAAAACTGACGATGACCTAACCATTTGGGTGGTCTTAACCAATCATAGCACAGTATGATATGGCGGTAAAATGCATCCAATTACAATTCAGTATGTTTACACATGAATATTACACCCACAGCCCTGGAAAGAGTGACTATGCGCTACAATTTGGAATTACAGTGTACAATGCTTTCAACACGTGCTAATTTTTACAATAGCCAACTGTTTTACAACTTTAAACTTTCACCATCAACACCCCTTTTCCCCTGTACCCATTGCCCGACAGGTGGTAATCCTCTGTATGCCATGGGCTACCCAGTGCTTCATTTGGCAAACCAAGTGAAATCTGTTTGGTACCATCAATAGTAATATGTTTTTGCAACAAAACATATTTCACTAAACTTGCTGAAGAGTGATTAGTAATTATGTTCCGGCACCCAGACCATCCGCTCAACAAAAAAACTATAATAATCCTGCCATGGCTGAATTTAGTTGATGGTCCCCTGGCCTACGGCTATACGTTCTCTCCCAGACTCATGGATAGATATACACATACACACTTTGGAGCGTAGCATAAGATAATCAGTCCATCCAGGATGCATAATACAGCCCACACTCAAAGGCGATTACTCAAATTTGTTGAATTTTGGAGTCTAGGCTAGACCAATGATAAACATTTGCTTAAATCAGTTTTGTTTTTCTGCCATGCGTAATATGCGGTAGGCTTTCATTTTTTTTTCAGGCCTGGGCTCATAAGCATAAGCTCTAACATATGCATATGAGTGTTTTGAATTAAGGCCAGATCCTTCAAGATGTTCATAGATAACCAGTAGGGTCAACTAATAATCACAGTGGTTGTAGAGGGTGGAGCAGGTCAACACCTCAGGAGTAAATGTCAGTTGGCTTTTCATAGCCAGGCAGAGGTCTAGACAGAGTGGTAGAGACAAAAACAGCAGGTCCAGGACAGGTCAGGGTTCCACAGCTAGAACAGCAGAAACTGAATCAGCAGCACAACCAGGTGGACAGCCAGGAGTCATCAGGTATGGTCCTCGGAGAGAGCGAGAGAAGGTAGTTATGGGAGGATCAAAATCAGAGAGATAGGTTTGAGAAAGTCCATGTAATGCTTTGTGGGTTAACAGTATAACCTTGAAATCAGCCCTAGCCTTAACAGGAAGCAACTGGTCTTGTTCAAGTTTTAAATTGACACCACCTGTTAGCTAGAGATGACATGCAGGAGCTTGTAATTTTGTTTGTCTGCTTTGGTGCTAATTAGCATTTCCAAATCCGAGTATAAGTAGAGCCAAATATATTGATAATTCCTTGTCAGAGAGAGATTTACGTGGTTATCAAAATGTCACGCCCGGGTAATGCTACACGAAACAGCCCATAAGTGTTTCTAAAATCCTCTATGGGGAAAATTGGTGGAACAAAAACTGGAACCATTTCCATTTGACTACTAGGTTTTATTATATCTCCACTGTGGGGCTCTATTGGACATCAATGGCAAAAGTGTCATGCAAGTAATCCATACCCAACTCATCCATACCCGTCGTAATGCACTCACTTCCAAATCTAGTTTTGGATTAGAGACTGATCAAAATTATCCTATTTACTCTTTATAGTCAGATTTGACACTGTAATTAATGTTTGACTCACATTGATCACACATAGGCTTTTAAAAACAGAAGTTGGTTTGAGGCCATTCCCATTTAAGACCTAACCAATCAGGTGAGGTCCTAACTAATCAGTTAATTGATCAATCGAGTACAAGGGAGGAGCGAAACTCAGAAATTCACACCAATAGAGTTTGGCACCCCTGCTCTGTGGTGACCTCTCAATAGAGACGGAACCTGTCTGATACTCAGGCTACTCCTCATAATTCTAGTCCAGTATCCAGTCTGGGTTTGTATTTATCTTTTTGGTCAAACACTATGAAATAAAATGAATATTCTAGTTGATCAGAAGATGTCTCAATTCAAAATGTACTTTAATCTTGGTCAATTAATACTGATTACCGCAGATCTGATTGAATCGTGGCCTTACTCAACAAGACGAGTAAAGAACACCTGCAGTTCCACTGTAACCCCACTAGATGACACACATGTAATAAGGCACAACTAGCTGATAAGGGGTAGAATTGCCTGCGATTGTAAAGCACTATTGCTCTTAAAGTAACTCCCCAATATTCAAGCTGTTTCATCAGTTCCAGAAGACTTGAGGTGAAAACACAAGTGGACTGTGTTTAAGATAGTGTAAAAATTTTAACATATGAATACAAAGTGCATCCAGTCAGTGACGACGCCACCTGCTGACAACACTGAGGTCGTATTTCTAGTTTATAGTCCCTCTATTTAAAAACCTAATTTCTCTGCAGTTGGGTCTTTACATTTTTCCTGGCTGTGTCAGTCTGTAGAATATATTTCTGATTCTCACTCTGTTCTCCAAGGTGCAACGCACTTAAAATAGGGTTCTTCGAGAAGGGTGATGTTCTGTGTGGAACTGTAATGACTAATTACTGAGCCCTTCAAATGGTTCTTTGCAGTTCAGAAAATTGCTTTTTTTGTCTGTGATAAGTAAAATGTGGAGGCACATTACAATATTTTGGGGGTGTAGCTTGCACACAGCTGTTGTGCAACCGTGAGTCATTCCAGTTTATCTAATCTGTTGTGTTTTGCTGTGAAAAGGCTGGCTGATGCATAGCTGCTAGCGTTGCTACACTAGCGTTGCTCTCAATTGTATCGGGTTGCACAAAAACAGACAGAACATTAAATACAATTCTATTTCAACTTACTTTGCCTTTGGGCATGATGGTAGCTGATAACCTTTTAATGTGAAGGGCTTCACTGAAAGTCAGGAACAGTTCCTTCTCAAAATGTGAGATTTATTTGAATAAATATATAAAAACAGCCCAAACCAATTAAGACCTATAATAAAACAAACAGGTATTTCCTTGCTCACCACTCACTCAAACTGGCAGTCTCCCACAAACATTTAAACACCTGTAGTGCATCAACTCAATTAGTGGGAGGAGCCCACAATTAGCCAACCTGTGTTGTCATACCAACATTCCACACACACGTTCAATTAAAGACAATCAACTGATTTAGGCAAAATGGTGGAAAATATATCACTCTATAGCCAGATGAAATGGTGATAGAAAACAGGGCCATTTACACAATACATTCATAAATACACAGAGCAAAACTTGGGAAATGTTCAGTCTTTTATTAAGTGAGGTTGTGTTCACATCGTAACATATGTCATTACGTGTTGTTTATGACTATGGACTCATGTATGACCTTGTGTCATTTGAGAACAGTTGACTAAATCAGTGGTTCTCAATTCTCTCCTCAGGGAACCACAGCAGTAGTGATGGGAAGTTTGCCTTTTTTTACTGACTCAGATCTTTTTGACTCCTTCAGTCAAAAGAACAAATCTTTCGACTCATTTGAGCCAGTAATGCCCAGAGCACGCAGGACCCTCTACCGATGAACTGAAAACTCAAAAGAGTCATGATTCTACAAGCCTCTCGTTCACATGTCATTCACCATAAGGGGCTTATTGGAGCTGTCATTTGTGACTGAAACTTGTAAACGTGTGCTTTATACAATGCAGGATATAGTTGTTGACTGCTAGCCATACAAATAAGGTTTCTTGAAACATTTGAAACAAGATCTAGTTGTGGCCGCAGCTGGACTTCATTGTGAACGACTCTTGGAGGAACGCATTGCTTGACTGCCGTGAGATGATAAGCACAATGCCGTTCGCAAGTTTGGGTTTGTTGAGCAGAGGCTGTGTATATTTTGGTTTTGCAAAGCTGTGTCCATAACATTCAATAATCAATTATTTGCAGTCATTCTTGCACCATGCAATAAATGATCAGTTCTTAACATGTTTTTTTCTTCTATATGCTCATGATCTATTTCCCTACAAGGATATGACAGACAGTTGATGGTTGGAGCATGTCTCTGTAGCCACTGAGCCGGAGGAGCATGAATTAATCCTGCTGTAGTACTCATTGCGGCCACCACTAGCAGGTCAAACAAACGACTAAAATGAACGAGTCACTCAGAAAAATGAATCATGTCTCTTGAGTCTATCATAGTATTCTCACATTTTGTTTGTGCATGCCGCCGCCTACCTTGCGGGAGTGTGTGGTCGATCATGTTACATTTTGTGCATTTTGTGATAAAAACAATTTTAGGGATGAGAGAAAGGAAACAATAACACCACCAACTAACCCTACAGTATACACCACTAAAAATATATACACTGTATGTATAAAAAAAAATTACAATACAAACACACCACCTCATTCCACTACTTTGACCCTAACTGATCCTATACCAGGCTGACAGCCTGGGAGGACGGGACTCTTTCATTCAACACACCTTGTAACTCTTCTGCAATAAAACCTCATACACCCAAGTACTTCTCTGCAGCTGCCACCACAGCATCTATTTTCTATGACATACTTTGCACTTCTGCAGTACACTTGATAACCATAGCAATGAATGCTAAGAAGCCAACCTTACTGAAGCACAAATTCGTATATAATGTATAATGTAACATTTTATCCAAAGCAACTTACAGTCATGCGTACATAGATTTTACATATGGCTGGTCCTGAGAATCAAACCCACTACTCTGGCGTTACAAGCGCCATGCACTACCAACTGAGCTACAAAGGACCACATGTTGGCCCATGCCACCTCTGTATTGGCCTATGCCTACTACTCACCCTTGACCCATCCTCCTCTACTCTCTTCACTGTCTCACCATAAGACACCTTCTGTTCTATTCTGACCCTGGTAACATCAACCTGTCTCTCTCACACAGGACACTTTGATCACCAGCAACATTGGCACCCCCACTGTTGATACACAATTTTTTTTCCATCAATACTACACATTCCTTTGTCTCATGCCCTCTTGTACACTTCTCACATCTCAGAATCTCCCTCCTACACACTGCTGCAACATAACCTTAATCTTGGCATCTTAAACACCTTAGTGGGTTCGGCACAAAAGCTCTCACGGGATAACTGATATATGCTAAAATGACGTTGTCAGGTAAAGACGGATTCAAACCTCAAAAGGACAGACAGTGTCTTCTCTGTTTCACCATGCTCGCCACCGGGTCTACGTCACACCAAACGGCGGGCATCATAGACACAGGTAATCTTTCAATCTTTCATTCCACCTCAACACCCAATAAACACTCCATTCAAAGGCGCCCTGCTCCAGAGAGCAAAGCAAGTCACAGATCTTGTACACTTAGAGCTACCTTCACCTATTTAACAGTACCCAAACTATTTTCTACCCAGCCTGAGACTACATATGGGCCAGCCAAAAGGCAGGACCAATTTTCTCCAAAAATGTGACTCCCACTGGGCTAGAATCATCGTTTGCATGACCACCGGGGCGAGGCTCAGACTCAGAGGTCTTCACCTGGTTGCTGGTGGTCATCCATCCATGCAACCATCATCACTCTCGTCAGGTTCAATTTCTAAGACATCAGAGACAGCAGAGTATGGTTTGTACTTGGCACCGTTCTTCCTCACCACTGTTATACAGTGCCTTCATCCGCTGTAATGCACGGATGGCCTTTCTCCAACACCCAACTTCTGTCCCTTAGCCCAATTTACTAGTCTGGCTATCTCTGGCCTCTCCATGATATGCAAAACCTTGCATCTGAGAGCATAGTCCTCCGGGGCTGACACTTGAGTCGTTCAAAAGAACGAATCGTTCTCGACCTGCACATTAGTGCACAATGAATTAACTTTTCAATTAACACAATAACGCCTATGGAATTCTAACAATATACAGTTGAAGTCGGAAGTTTACATAAACCTTAGCCAAATACATTTAAACTCAGTCTTTCACAATTCCTGACATTTAATCATAGTAAAAATTCCCTGTCTTAGGTCAGTTAGGATCACCACTTTATTTTAAGAATGTGAAATGTCAGAATAATAGTAGAGAGAATGATTTCTTTCAGCTTTTATTTCTTCATCACATTCCCAGTGGGTCAGAAGTTTACATACACTCAATTAGTATTTGGTAGCATTGCCTTTAAATTGTTTAACTTGGGTAAAATGTTTCAGGTAACCTTGAATTTTGGCCCATTCCTCCTGACAGAGCTGGTGTAACTGAGTCAGGTTTGTAGGCCTCCTTGCTAGCACACGCTTTTTCAGGTCTGCACACAAATTTGCTATAGGATTGAGGTCAGGGCTTTGTCATGGCCACTCCAATACCTTGACTTTGTTGTCCTTAAGCCATTTTGCCACAACTTTGGAAGTATGCTTGTTGTCATTGTCCATTTGCGACCAAGCTTCAACTTCCTGACTGATGTCTTGAGATATTGCTTCAATATATCCACATAATTTTCCATTCTCATAATGCCATCTATTTTGTGAAGTGCACCAGTCCCTCATGCAGCAAAGCACCCCCACAACATGATGCTGCCACCCCCGTGCCTCACGGTTGGGATGGTGTTCTTCGGCTTACAAGCCTCCCCCTTTTTCCTCCAAACATAACAATGGTCATTAAGGCCAAACAGTTCTATTTTTGTTTCATCAGACCAGAGGACATTTCTCCAAAAAGAACAATCTTTGTCCCCATGTGCAGTTGCAAACCGTAGTCTGGCTTTTTTTATGGCGGTTTTGGAGCAGTGGCTTCTTCCTTGCTGAGCGGCCTTTCAGGTTATGTCGATTTAGGACTCTTTTTACTGTGTAGACACTTTTGTTCCTGTTTCCTCCATCTTCACAAAGTCCTTTGCTGTTGTTCTGGGATTGATTTGCACTTTTCGCACCAAAGTACATTCATCTCTAGGAGACAGAACGCCTCTCCTTCCTGAGTGGTATGACAGCTGTGTGGTCCCATGGTGTTTATACTTGCGTACTATTGTTTGTACACATGAACGTGGTACCTTCAGGTGTTTGGAAATTGCTCACAAGCATGAACCAGACTTGTGGAGGTCTACAATTTTTGGCTGATTTCTTTTGATTTTCCTATGATGTCAAGGAAAGAGGCACTGAGTTTGAAGGTAGGCCTTGAAATACATCCACAGGTACACCTCCAATTGACTCAAATTATGTAAATTAGCCTATCAGAAGCTTCTAAAGCCATGACATTTTTTTGAATTTTCCAAGCTGTTTAAAAGCACAGTCAACTTAGTTTATGTAAACTTCTGACCCACAGTCAATTATAAGTGAAATAGTATGTAAACAATTGTTGGAAAAATTACTTGTGTCATCCACAAAGTAGATGTCCTAACCGACTTGCCAAAACTATAGTTTGTTAACAAGAAATTTGTGGAGAGGTTGAAAAACAAGTTTTAATGACTCCAACCTTAGTGTATGTAAACTTCCGACTTCAACTGTAATATGGCTAACCAGAATAAAACAAAACCTGTAGTTCTTCAAAAGGATCTATAAAGAACCTTTCAGATTGACGAACGTTCTTTTATAGAACCATTCTCCATAAAAATTCTATAAAGAAATATATAAAAAGGTTCTATATAGCCCCAAAAAGGGTTGTAACCGCAGCAGAACACTTTTCTGGTGCTATACTGTATATGCCCTTTTATTAATGGTTCTTCATATAACTTTAGGAAAGGGTTATTTAAAGAACCATAAAGCTTACATTTAGAACCTTATGAACATGTTTCTATATAGCACCAGAAAGGGATCTGCTATGGTTACAAGCCAAATAACTAGTATTTGGCACTATATACTGTAGAAGATACATTTTTTTTGGTGTGTGTGTCGTTCTACATGTGTTTCTCTAACTTAAGGAAATATGGTAAGGTGTTATCAATAAAATTTTAATTTAAATAAAAATAGATTTATTGATCAAAGACATGCTTCCTGGCTTTTTATTGACAAGAAGAAATATGTTTTATTCAAATCAGAACCGTTCACATCTGTTACAGAGATTAGTAAATAATATATTACCATTTACACTTTTTCAAATGTCACAAGTGTAACAACTTTTACTTTATAATAGTACTGTCACGTCCTGACCTTAGTTCCTTTTTCTATGTCTCTATTTTAGTTTGGTCAGGGCGTGAGTTGGGGTGGGCATTCTATGTGTTGTTCTATGGTTTTGTATTTCTGTGTTTGGCCTGGTATGGTTCCCAATCAGAGGCAGCTGTTTATCGTTGTCTCTGATTGAGAACCATACTTAGGCAGCCTGTTTTCCCACTATGATTTGTGGGTAGTTGTTTTCTGTCTTTGTATTAGTTACCAGTCGGAACTGTTTCGGTTGTTCTTTTTGTTTACTTTGTATTGTAGTGTTCAGTTCAGGTTAATAAATGACGAACACTTACCACGCTGCGCATTGGTCCGATCTTTCCCATTACAAGTACATAGATGATTAATGTCAAAAAATGTCTGAAATATTATTCAAATAAGATTTGATACAGAGTGATTAGCAAAGCATATACAGATAAGGCACATTGATTCAATATTTTAAAATATATTTTTTTAAATGTTAATTTTAACATTAACAATTTGCGCAGTAGGATCATAGTTTGAGAGCATCATTTAATAAAATGTCTTCAACATGAAGGTCACAGATCAGACCTGTGGAGAGAGAACTTGTATAAACAAAGTACTATTTCATCTCCTCTCTCAGATATTACATAATCTGTAGAAGAAATGTTACTTCCTCTCTCCATCTCTCTCACACCCCCCCTTATCGGGACTACAACACTGTCAGAGAGACCTCTGATTGGCAGATATGTATATCAGGATGGTCAGCATCACCAAACTTTTCATTAGAGAGGTATGGGTACATTCTCTCAGTAAACGTGTATTTGTAGATGTGTGTCATGTCTTTCAGGTCGTAGGAAGACACCTCCCTCTTGTCATAGTCCAGCTGCACACTGGTCCTCTGGGGTTTCCTCTTCAGTGTGAGACTTATCTCCTGCACTATATTTACCTCTCCTCAAATATATGGATTAGTATCTATACACCGTGGTTGCAAATATTTCCTTCTTCCTGTTGATTGACTCCTTGGCCACACCTATGTACCAGTGAGAGTGGTCCCCTACCTCAAGCTCCCAGCTGTCTTTTCTTGACCTGAACCCTTCAGAGCCCAGAACATTGGCGTAAATGTTGTTCCTCTCTGGGTTGTCAGGGAGCTGCTGCCTTTTTTCTAAATGTCTCACAGTGGTCAGATCATCAGACGGAGAGAGCCTACATTCAGCAGTATCTACCAGTGCTCCTGAGACCAGCTGTGGACATGGCAGTGTGAACTGGGGTCTGGAGCTTGTCTGGGTGTGTTTGTAGTTCTTGAGAGATGATACATTCTGTTTCCACAGGTTCTGTTTCCCAGCAGGGATGATTTCTGTAAGAGAGGTGATCTGGTCCTGAATGTTCTTTCTCTCTGGCGATCATCTTACCCTTCTCCTTCTCTTCCTCCCTCCGTGCAGCCAGTCTGGCCTCCTCTTCCTCTCTCAGGAACTGGTGAAGCTTCTCAAGCTCCCCCCTGATCTGCCTCTCTGTCGCTCCCAGCTGCTTCCTGGAGCATTACATGTCTCCTTAAGTCTTCATATTTGGTCTACTTGTCCTGCAGTGACGAAAACAGATGTTAGTTTTTCCTTCAGGTCTTGCTGTAAGGGTATGAATGTGTGTCCATGGTCATCAGGAGATTCACATTTGTGACCCACAGCTCTCTGCTTAACCTTACATAACCACTTTGGTTCATCTGTATGTTTACTACAAATTATCTCTCTGTCATCCTTTGGATAACTATCATTTCTCCCTTCCCTGGACCCTCCTGCTTTCTATATCCCTGCATATTTGTCAGCCAGCTCCTTTAATGAAAAATGAATTGCAGCATCCTTAGAAGATTTCCTCTTATAGACTAGACAGTTCTTGTTTTTGGTCTGATCCCAGTATTTGTCCAGGCAGCTGGAACAGAAGCTGTGGTGGCAGTCCAGAGAAACAGGTTCTCTGAAAGTCTCTGAACAGATATGACAGCACAGGTAAGTATCCGGGAGAGCTTTCTCAGCCATTTTCTTGAACAGTGCTGATGGTATCCTAGTGTCCTTTGATTAGCAAAAAAAAAACAATTGACACTAGAGCAACCACTTCATCTCATATGCTTAAAGCTATATTTTAGTTTTAACGCTAAATTGTAAATATTTCGCCACTATGGCCTATTTATTGCCTTACCTGCCTAATCTTACTACATTTGCACACACTGTACATAGATTCTTCTATTGTGTTATTGACTGTACATTTGTTTATCCCATGTTTAACTCTACGTTGTTGTTGTCGCACTGCTTTGCTTTATCTTGGCCAGGTCGCAGTTGTAAATGAGAACTTGTTCTCAACTGGCCTACCTGGTTAAATAAAGGTGAAATAAAATAAATATGACCAAAATAAAGTAAGAAAATAAGTATGTGTCTGTGGTCAGACGCCTCACAAGTCCTTAACTGGCAGCTTCATTAAATAGTACCCGCAAAACACCAGTCTCAACGTCAACAGTGAAGAGGTGACTGGCATTCTAGAAAGAGTTGCAAAGAAAAAGCCATATCTCAGACTGGCCAATAAAAATAAAAGATTAAGATGGGCAAAAGAACACAGAAAATGGAAAGAGGAACTCTGCCTAGAAGGCCAGTATCCCGGAGTCACCTCTTCACTGTTGACATTGAGACTGGTGTTTTGCGTGTGCTATTTAATGAAGCTGCCAGTTCAGGACTTGTGAGGCATCAGTTTCTCAAACTAGACACTCTAATGTCCTCTCAGTTGTGCACCGGGGCCTCCCACTCCTCTTTCTATTCTGGTTAGAGCCATTTTGCGCTGTTCTGTGAAGGGATTAGTACACAGCGGTGTACGAGATCTTCAGTTTCTTGGCAATTTCTCGCATGGAATAGCCTTCATTTCTCAGAACAAGAATAGACATGAGTTTCAGAAGAAAGCCTGTTTCTGGCCATTTTGAGCCTGTAATCGAACCTAGAAATGCTGATGCTCCAGATACTCAAAAGGCAATTGATAGCTTCTGTATGCTGGCTTTGGACTCAGGTCTCACGGTAGAATTGGTTAAGGACCATAATGAACACCATTTTCACAATTTTCAGCCAGTTAGAGAGGGTGTTGAAGTTCACACTGTTCTCTGCCGAATTATCTTCCATGCATCTAGACACCATCTGTGGTCAACTTCGCCGTAACCTAGAGAGAGGACAGACCAGAACAACAGTTTAGTTTAGGGCATTTTCTAATTCAAGAAATCCAGACTTCTAAGACAAATGTCTCAGAGAATAACACACTGTTGAAAAGGTCAGTCAGCCCTATTAAGTGAGTGTTTGTTTTTCCTGTACCCCAGACATTATTTAAAGATATTTCAAACATTTTGTGTATCAGGTTTACATTGGGTTTTTCAGTACATTTCTTCTAATCAAGAGAATTTACATGTGTGCAACAGAAACTCTGACAATAGAAACTTTCATTTGTGTACAGCATCTTTCTAACCTGTGAAGAACCCACTAAAACCAAATAAAAGACCCCACACTTCTAAATCAAACAGAATATTAACCACTAACAAATATTTATTAATAGGTGGGTTGTTTGTGGGTGCTGATGTGTGTGTGGCAAAAATCGTAGGGTAAACACAAACAGCATAGCAAGGCCTAGCTTAATTTGGGAGTTTCCTTAACTGCTGAAATCCGGGCACTTTTAACTGCTCTCCTAAGGAAGCCTTTCAAAGGGAGAGACACAGAATAATTGATAAACATTTTTAAAAACTTGGTAGCAGACATTCCATCAGAAAGAAAATAAACATGTACTTAGTTTTCCGTCCTAAAAAGTCTTAATCATTTATCGAGTTTACTGCATCTTGGGCAGGAAGTCTCGATAAACCCATTAGTATACAAAATTATACTTCAGACACATTTATACTTCAGACACATCAGATGATAGTGTCCAATAAAGCTGAATTGGGCACCTTCTAAGGTAAACAACTTTCTTGTAATCGTAATCTTTTTGACCAGTTGCATTGACATGTAAATCCTGTACAAACTGTCCCTAATTTCCCCACTGCGTCGGTCACAGCCTGTTTGAGTTCAGTGTGTACTGGCGGCTATCTATTGTTCCACAGAAAGGTTCTCTCTAACCCAAACAACAGATGACTTAACCACGAGAGCAGTGGACCAGGCCTTGAAGAGTGAGCAGCATCTAATTTAATCTCAGTCCCAATGCTCAATTCGTCTGTCTTACTCCTTCAAATTACTAAGATTATTGCCTTATTGGATTGCTATCTGAAAGCCAATTACCATTCACTTTGTTACTTTCAATAGTCTCCATAATCTATTTACTTCTACTAAAACCGCCTCTTTCCAGTAGAACAAAAAAAATCTCAATCCTAATTCACACGGATCACACTCAAACAATGTTCTGCTTTTCCCCCTATTGCAAAGTTTAAAACAAACATGATAACTTTCTCCATATTGGAAGGCATTGTTTTCATTTTAGTATACCTTCAAAAAGTTACTCTATATATTTTGTTTACCAATCTCTGTCGGATATTCACTTTCTGCTTCAATATTTATTAAATGTCTATTATTTTAAGATTCCTATGTAATGCTTTGGAGGGATCAATATGTATTAACTGGGTTGGCACTTTATCAGTCCCCAGTAGATGTCATGCTCCGTCCATAATAAGTCTCTACCTAACACTTTAAACAGTTGAGTAGGTGAAGACAGAAAATCATTGGTTCTATTTAACAGGATACGGGCTTATTTAAAAATGTCGTACCAGGGTGGAGGAAATCACATAAGCATGTATAGTTTTATTGGTTAGTGGTAAATCAAGTCCCGTTCAATGCTTTAACCTCATCTTCATCAAAGGATCCATAAAGGGACCACTCCTAACAGAATACCTTTTAGACCACTTACGAACATCTGCATGTGGGTGTGCAAGCTGTATATATGTATTTTGTCTATTCTTACTTCATCAGATCATCATCGTAATAACCCATTATACTAATATTCTGTTACTTTATCTCCAGTAACCCATTATGCATTTGAATACGTTTATAAATGTATAAATCTTTCGGTTTTCACCTACACACTACAGCAACAATCACAGCGCAGAAGCCCGAGAGGTACAAATATCTTTCAATGGCTTCTCCTGTCAGTGCTCACTACCTATAGATCTAAAAAGTCAGCTCACACAGAACTGGTTGGGGTATCCATTCTTTCACGCACTTAGTAATCCTCTTTCACACTGGAGCTAGTCCCCTGATAGCTCTCATTCACTCTGTACAGTCAGCTTAATATCCACATTTCAATCTCTTTAACATTCAAATTTCAATCAATAATTTTATTATCCAAATTCCAAGGAGCTTATCACCCAAATGTCAATCAATCAGCTTATTTGCCAAATTCAATACACAACTTTCACATCCACATCCACTTAGTACTATTCCCAAACACACTTGGTAATCTCCCTTATTACCACATGTGCATCTTCAACAATTCTCTGTCATTACCTCCTACAGTGTGCACCTTATGCTATTCTCTACCAGTGGCTGCAGACCATGTAGACATTTCTCTTATACATACCTACAGACAGCTGTCAGCGGGGCATGGTACCATTACCTGTCCTCGCTCTAGTCTTCTCTCTAAGACTAACTCTAGCCTTCTTCATGTCATCTGTATCTTCAACGGTTCCTCTAGCATCCATAGTCCCATTAGCATCCATAGTCCCTATAGTTATAGCAATCTATGGTCCCTACAGCATCTATAGTCCCTCAGCATCATAGTATCAATAGTTTATATAGTCATAAACGCTATGGTTTCTATAGGCTCTTTAGTCTTGCCGCTTCCCGTACATGTAAATAACTCCCCGGTATTCAGAAACACCTTGTGTTATTTTGTAGGCTAGTGGAACCCTCCTTCTACATCTTTATGTTAAATTTGATTGGTGTGCTGGAGAGGTTCTAACCAACTCAATTTACCATAGTACACATGCCAATCAGGAGCTCTTCCTGAGAAGTCTCAGAGGTTGTCTTATATACGGCTATAAACAGACAAGTTATATTTGCATGATTTAGCATAATTAATTAATCGTTACCATTTTGTTTCATTCATGTGACCTACCAATACTGGTTCATAACATGTGATAGATCAATACCTCATGAGGCTTCTTTTCTCTCAGCTGAAACCTTGAAACTGAGACATTTTTCGTTTCAAACTGAGACGTCTTTTGTTCTTCTGAAAACAAGGTCTGGGCATACTGCCAAGTTGCAGCTACTGATAGTGAGGATTTGTTCAGTCAGCATTCTTGCATGAACACAGAAATTGGTTTATAGAACAGCACATGAATAGAACACAGAAATGTGTTATAAGAAAGCACTAACATAAGAAATGTCCATTACAATACATTTATAAAAAATGTAAAGCTGAATGGCTTGAGTCAATAAACATTCAACTCTTTTAAGTAAATAAATAAGTTCAGGATGAAACATGTGCTTAACAAGTCACATAATAAGTAGCATGGACTCACTCAGTGTGCAATAATAGTGTTCAACATGATTTTTAAATTATTACCTCATCTATATACCCCACACATACAATTATCTGCAAGGTCCCACAGTCGAGCAGTGAAATTCAAGCACAGATTCAACCACAAAAAACAGGGAGGTTTTCCAATGGTTCGCAAAGAAGGGCACCTATTGGTAGATGGGTAAAAAGCAGACATTGAATATCCCTTTGAACATGGTGCAGTTATTAATTACACTTTGGATGGTGTATCCCAATCATTACAAATACATATACAGGCACCCTTTCTAACTCAGCTGCCCGGAGGGGAAGGAAACCGCTCAGGAATTTCATCATGAGGCTAATGGGGATTTAAAACAGTTACAGAGTTTAAATGGCAGCAATGGGAGATAACTGAGGATGGGTCAACAACACTGTAGTTACTCCACAATACTAACATAAATGACAGAGTAAAAAGAAGGAAGCCTGTACAGAATACAAATATTCCTAAACATGCATCTTGTTTGCAATAAGGCACTAAAGTAATACTGCCAACACAAAAATCCAAAACATCACAGAGTACCACTTTTTTGGGGGGTTCAAGCATGGAGGTGGCTGCATCATGTTATGGGTATGCTTGTCATCGGCAAGGAATATGGATTTGTTTTTCAGATACAAATCAATAGAGCTAAGCACAGGCAAAATCCTGGAGGATAACTTGTTTCAGTCTGTTTCCCAGCAGACACTGGGAGACAAATTCACCTTTCACCAGGACAATTACTTAAAACACAAGGCCAAATATACACTGAAGTTGCTTATTGTGATGACATTGATGACACTGAGTGGCCTAGTTAAAGTTTTGACTTAAATCGGATTGAAAATCTATGGCAAGACATGAAAATGGCTGTCTAGCAATAATCAACAACAAACGTGACAGAGCTTGAAGAGTTTTTTAAAGAATAAATGGGCAAATATTGTACAATCCAGGTGTGCAAAGCTCTTAAATACTTACCCAGAAAGACTCACAGCTGTAATCGATGGCAAAGGTGATTCTATATACAGGACGTTATGCACACTAGAGCTGTCACTTTATTTTCAAATGTAAAATTTCTTCAACGAATCTACCTCTGTTACAGAAAGTTCAAAGATGAAACATTTGATTAACACACTAGCCATTTCCTGCAGTCAAATGACCCAGTGGCCTTGTGCTGGACATTTGTAATGTTTGTTCTTTTCTAATAACAAATTTCTGTATTCAATTCATGTGCTTTTCTAATAACCATTACCTGTGTTCATGCCAGTGACTGACTGAACGAATCCTCATTATCAGTAGCTGCAATTTGGCAGTATGCCCAGAACTTTGTTTTGAGAACAAAATATATCTCAGTTTCAAGGTCTCAGCTTAGAGAAAAAGCCTTGTGAGGTATTGGTCTGTCACATGATATGAAACTGTTTCGAGCGCTCACATGAATGAAACAAAATGGGTATGATTAATTAATTATGTTAAATCATGTAAATATAACTTGTCTGTGTATAGCTGTATTGTCACTGTATTGTCATTGTTTTCGATTTTGTTATTTTGTTTTAGTGTTTTTTTAAATTAAAATCATGAACACCTTCCACGCTGTGCCTTGGTCTACTTTTTCTACCACCAACGAGAGCCGTTACATGTATATAAGACAACCTCTGGGACTGCCCCAGCAGAGCTCCTGACAGACAGACGTTCACAATGGTGCATCAAGTTTGTTGGAACCTCTCCAGCGCGCTGACAAACAATGAATAATTTAAGATTGACTTTGAGTGTCCCTGTGTAATAATTTCCACAACAGCCTGATGGGTGGAATCTTAATCATATTTTTCACATTTGATTAACATTATTTAAAAAACCCACAGAATATCCAGTGTTTCCATATCAAACAATTTTGTTATATTTCAGTGTTTTGTGATGTGTTTATAAAGTGCAATATTGGAATGCAAACACAAAATGGAATACATTTCAACTCTATATCTGACATGGTACATGTGTCTTCTTTTTTTAAGCCAATAATCATGTGTGTGAGGTGTATACTTTTGTTTCAAAGTAGATTTGTTTAAGATGACCAAGAAACACCCTGATTTAGCCCACTGCAGTATACGGTTAAACGGGAAGACCGGTCATTTTCTCCAAATTCATATTGTTCTCGGGGTACAATGACTTTGTAGAAGAAAGATGGACACTTTCCACTGCTCAATTACCTTCCTGTATCCGCAAGTTAAGCTTTTGCAGCCTCCTTATCTCCAAGTCCTTTTATTTTAGTCGCACCTGCATCTCCTCAATGTTCTTCTGCAACACTATCATTCTACTTTCATACTAGGAGGGTTTTTGCTTTCGAGCATAGCTACAGATGTGATATCGAAACAGTAGTGTTGAAAACAAGCATCTCTTAAATACATTTATCTCAGTCAGACAATCCAAGATAAAAACAAATAAACATTTTCAGAAGCAATAGAAATGATGACTGCAAAAAAAGAAAGAAGGATTTTGAGTAATCAACTGCAATCAAGAGTAATGAAAGCCATGGCTCTAAACTAACTCAGTGCCAGGGTCTACCTTTGTTGACAACAATGTAAAAGTTCTAGAATGCAAACAATTTCAAATGGGAGCCTTATAAAACAACTTGTATGTGTCTATCATTTTGGGGGAGACTTAGAATGTGGGCATTCACATTGCCTTGGCACAGGAGTTACAGTTAATCTGACTCTAGCTACATGCACTGAACAAAAATATACATGCAACATGTAAAGTGTTGGTCCCATGTTTCATAAAAGAACCCAGAAATGTTGCATCCACACAAAAAACGTATTTCTCAAAAATGTTATGCACAAATGTTTACATCCCTGTTAGTGAGCATTTCTCTTTTACCAGGATAATTAATTCTTCTGACAAGTGTGGCATATTAAGAAGCTGATTAAACAGCATGGTTATTACACAGCTGCACCTTGTGCTGGGGACAATAAAAGTCTACTTTAAAAAATGTACAGTTTTGTCACACAACACAATGCCACCGACATCTCATGTTGAGGGAGTGTGCAATTGGATGTTAATTTCTCTACCATAAGCCGCCTCCAACATCCTTTTAGAGAATTTGGCAGTATCTCCAACCAGCCTCACAACTGCAGTCAATGTGTATGGCATCGTGTGGATGAGAGGTTTGATGATGTCAACCTTGTGAACAGAGTGCCCCAATGTGGCGGTGGGGCTATGGTAATAGCAGGCATACGCTACGGACAATTGCATTTTATTGATGGCAATTTGAATGCACAGAGACACCATGATGAGATCCTGAGGCCCATTGTTGTGCCATTCATCTGCTGCCATCACCTCATGTTTCAGCATGATAATGCACGCAAGGACGCAATGTCGCAAGGATCTGTACACAATTCCTGGAAGCTGAAATGTCCCAGTTCTTCAATGGCCTACATAATCACCAGACATGTCACCCATTGAGCAAGTTTTGGATGCTCTGGATTGACATGTACGACAGCATGTTCCAGTTCTTTCCAATATCCAGGAACTTTGCACAGCCATTGAAGAGGAGTGGGCAACATTCCATAGGCCACAATCAGTAGCTCTATGCGAAGGAGATGTGTCGAGCTGCATGAGGAAAATCATGGTCACACCAGATACTGACCTGGTTTTTTCAATTTAAATTAGTCACCCGAAGTATGGTCATTATACCCTGATGAAGACAGCTTGTCTGACGAAACGTTGGCTATAAAAATATTGCGTCTGAGCTCCGAGTGTGAGGATCTCCTTTTCTTATTCAAGTGTTCTGCTCCGCTAGCCAGCACCTTGCCTAAACAGGTGTGTGTTTCTTTCGCATCCAGATTTTCCATCCAATTGGTGACATATTTTCAAGAGAATATTCTAAAATCAGCATAAATAAATTATGTGCATTTTCCCATCAGTGGTGTGTTTCCACCAAAAGGAGTTGTGGATAAAAAACTAGTGCATGTGATGTAGCGCCCACAAACAAGGCAGGATTAAGAAATCACAGGCCCTGGGGACTTTTGTTTTATCTCGCTCAAATGTTGTGCACAAGTTTGTGAGCATTTCTCCTTTTCCAAGATAATCCATCCACCTGACAGGTGTGGCATATCAAGAAGCTGATTAAACGGCATGATCATTAGGGTAACTAGCCCCCTGGGGTAACTGTACCCCCACCCCCATAATTCACATTAAAACCACAAGATGTCACAATTCTTTCCCCAAAACTTTCCCTGGCTGCCACTGCTCTTGCTCAACAAAAAAATGTTCTGTGTCATCACAACTTTTGGAGATATTTCAACAAAACGATTTTGTGGTAAGTTGATCTTGAAATTTGGAAAAAGTTGTAGATATATCGCAATGAAGTTAGATCTAAGACTGTTTTTATATAGATATATGCACAAGTAGGAAAGCCTTGAGATAAATAATCCACTTGTTTATTTGCAAAAAATGTAGATACTTTTTGAGTAAAGTAGTAATATGTTGGATGATTGTGTTGGGGGAAACTAACACCCCCCATTAAGGGGTAACTGACCCCTGTTACTTTATAGTACTTTATACTTTATAGCCTTTTGCTTTTAAATGTAATGTTATATTCCATTCCAGTATTATATTCCAATATTTGTATTTATTTATTAAACACCCCCCCCACCCCCATAATTCATTAAAATAATGAAAATAAGACTTTAAATATTACTCACTAAAGAATTTCTAAATAGAATGATACAATTAATTTAAAAATATGCCATAACCTTCTACCGGGGTAAATGGCACCCCCGCAGGCCAGATAACACATGGAAGGGGGGGGGGGAGTATTCAATTGGCATGCTGACTGCAGGGATATCCAAAAGAGCTGTTGCCAGAGAATGTTATGTTAATTTCTCTACCAAAAGCCGCCTCTAACGTAGTTTTAGAGAATTTGGTAGTACATCCAACCGGCCTCACAACCGCAGACCTCGTGTCACCATGCCAGCCTAGGACCTCCACATCCCGCTTCTTTAGCTGGGGGATCATCTGAGGAGGGGGAGAGGGGATTCTGATTAGTATTTCTGGATGTAATAAAGCCCTTTTGTGGGGAAAAATGAATTGGTTGGTTGGGTCTGACACCTCAGTGGGTGGGTCTGACTCCCCAGTGTGTGGGCCTATGCCCTCCCAGGCCAACCAAGGCCAGTCATGTGAAATCCAAAGATTAAGGCCTAATGAATTTATTTAAATTGACTGATTTCCTTCTATGAACTGTAGCACAGTAAAATACATGTTGTGTTTATATTTTTGTTCAGTGGCACACTGACTCACCTAATGATGAAGATGAAGCCATAGGTTACTCACGTTGATGGCCGATGCACTAATCGTGGCAATAGTGTATTTCAGAATGAGCTACTTTGAAAAACAGTGCCGCTGTTGTTTCTATTGGTTCTACAGACAAATTAGGCTTCTCTTTTCAGCAGTAGGCATTTGCTTTCCAAACTACGTTTTTCCAGCGATTGTATTTTGAAATCTGCGAAAGGCAAACAGACATCCGCAACCAGCCATAGAAATATAATCCATAGATGGCAGTTCCCATTCAAGTCAGAAGGATTGGCATACATTGTTAATTTACCCATGAGTTTAACTGTCAAATTACCAAGGTTACAAAACCCTTCTATGGATTATATGTCTATGGCCATAACGCAACAAGCTGTATATTTGGCATGCATGCTGCCCAAACTGCGGCCTTCCCGGCTGTAGGCATACTTGGGCCCCCTATGGGCTTGGGCCCAATTCCTGACTCACACAATTGACATGTCACATGTATTTATTATGTAGTTTATTTATTTATTTTCATTTATCATTTACCCAATCAAGGCAGGGCTCTCCAGTTACCCACGTGGACCCCCTACCTACTCTCCTCCCCCTCTCCTCCCCTCTGATGATTAGCAGAGCAGCAGAAGGAAGCAGCAGGCTGTCTAAACTCATTGAGAACGGGCTCCTGAGTCTTCCTGTGGTTGACGGTTGCATTAAAACACTAAATACACTACTTGGCCAAAGGTATATGGACACGTGGAACATCGCATTCCAAAATCATGGGCATTAATATGGAGTTGGTCCCCCCTTTTCTGCTATAATAGCCTCCACTCTTCTGGGAAGATGTTGGAACATTTCTGCATGGACTTGCTTCCACCCAGCCACATGAGCATTAGTGAGGTCTGGCACGGATGTTGAACGATTAGGCCTGGCTCGCAGTCGGCATTCCAGTTTATCCCAAAGGTGTTCGATAGGGGTTTGAGGTCAGGGTTCTGTGCAGGCCAGTTAAGTTCTTCCACACCGATCTTGACAAACCGTTTCTGCATGGACTTCACTTTGTGCACGCAATCATTTTCATGCTGAAACAGGAAAGGGCCTTCCCAAAACTGTTGGTGACGCTTGTCATTGCGCATGGTGATCTTAGGCTCTTGTGCGGCTGCTCGGTGATGGAAACCCATATTCATGAAGCTCACTGAGCTGTTCAGTACGGGCCATTCTACTGCCAATCTTTGTCTATGGAGATTGCATGACTGTGTGCTCGATTTTACACACCAGTCAGCAATTGGTGTGGCTGAAATAGCTGATTCCACTCATTTAAAGGGGTATCCACATAATTCTGGCACAGTAGTGTACATACTACATACTGCACGCAATATATAATGTATATATTTGTAAAACTTGTAATAATGTACAGTGCCAGTCAAAAGTTTGGACAAACCTACTAACTCAAGCATTTTTCTTCATTTTTACTGTTTTCTACATTGTACAATACTAGTGAAGACATCAAAACTATGAAATAACACACATGGAATCATGTAGTAACCAAAAAAGTGTTAAACAAATCACAATATATTTATATTTTAGATTCTTCAAAGTAGCCACCCTTTGATTTGATAACAGCTTTGCACACTCTTCGCATTCTCTCAATCAACTTCACCTGGAATGCTTTTCCAACAGTCTTGACGGAGTTCCGACATATGCCAAGCATTTGTTGGCTGCTTTTCCTAAACTCTCCCATCCAACTCATCCCAAACCCTCTCAATTGGGTTGAGGTCAGGGGACTGTGAAGGCCAGGCCATCTGATGCCTAGGTCATCTGATGCAGCACTCCATCACTCTCCTTCTTGGTCAAATAGCCCTTACACAGCCTGGAGGTGTGTTGGTGTCCTGTTGGAAAACAAACGATAGTCCCACTAAGCGCAAAACAGATGGAATGGTGTATCGCTGCAGAATGCTGTGGAAGCCATGCTGGTTAAGTGTGCCTTGAATTCTAAATAAATCACTGTGTCACCAGCAAAGTACCCCCACACCTCCTCCTCCATGCTTCACGGTAGCAACCACACATGCAGAGATTATCCGTTCATCTACTCTGCGTCTCAAAAAGACAAGGTGGTTGGAACCAAAAATCTCAAATTTGGACTCATCTGACCAAAGGACATATTTCCATCAGTCCAATGTCCATTGCTTGTGTTTCTTGGCCCAAGCAAGTCTCTTCTTCATATTGGTGTCCTTTAGTAGTGGTTTCTTTGCAGCAATTCGACCATGAAGGCCTGATTTACGTAGTTTCTTGATGTTGAGAGGTGTCTGTTACCGGTCTTCCTTTCCTGTGGCGATCCTCAAGAGAGCCAGTTTAATCATAGTGCTTGATGGTTTTTGCGACTGCATTTGAAGAAACTTTCAAAGTTATTGAAATCTTCCGGATTGACTGACCTTCATGTATTAAGTTAATGGTGGATTGCCATTTCTCTTTGCTTATTTGAGTTGTTCTTGCCATAATATGGACTTGGTCTTTTACCAGAGGACTTTCTTCTGTATACCACCACTACCTTGTCACAACACAACTGATTGGGTCAAACACATTAAGAAGGAAAGAAATTCCACAAATGAACTTTCAACAAGGCACACCTGTTAATTGAAATGCATTCCAGGTGACTACCTCGTGAAGGTGGTTGAGAGAATGACAAGAGTGTGCAAAGCTGTCATCAAGGTAAAGCCCTTTTACTGTACTAACAAATTGCTGAAATAAATGTTACATTCTGTACATAATCATCTTTACTTTATTTTGATGTGATAGGCAATAGGCATACCCTAGGTTTTTAAAGCAACCCATTTAATTAGGGGGAGTAGGGGAGAAAAGGGACATGAGAAAAAGTGAATGTACTGTATAGTTAATGAATTGTATCTATGATGTACAAACACATCTGTCCAAGCGTAGCAAAACAGAATTGGCTTTACCATGTTTGTAATATCTAGCATTTCCTAATTAGAAGTTAGAACAATCACAATGATGCCAAACTCTAAAAGGTTATTGGCTCGTGGGCTGAGTCTGCCAACTGACTTTGCCGACCCCCCAGATCCCTTGATGACACAGTAGTGTCATGGCACACTAGTTTGGAAACGAGAGAAAAGATGCATCCGAAATATCACCTTTTTAATTATATAGTGCACTACTTTTGACCAAGGCTATGGGCTCTGGTCTGAAGTAGTGCACTATATAGGGAATAGGGTGCCATTTCGGACGCAAGTAAAGACAGAAAAGCAGCAACTCCCCAATGAGTCAAAGAGCTGACTAACGAGGCTTCGTCACATTTTTCTGCCTTAGGACCCTTTCCTGCAGTCAAATGACTAAACGCCATCGAGTGGCCTCATGGGTGGAATATTATTTATTTATTTTTAAATTTCATAATTAATAAGATTTTTTTAATATCATATGGTTTTGTAATATTTCAGTCTTCTGTGATGTATATAATGTGTAATATTGTGAAGCAAACTCAAAATGGAATTACACTTCAACTTATTTTTTGTAAGCCCAAAATTGTATGTGTGAGGTATATAGTTTTGTTTCAAACAAATGCGCATGGTTTTGACCATTGCGCTAGGGGTGAGGTAATAAGCAAAATCAAACAGCAAGTTTTTTGGTCTTTTTTTGATGAATTCAAAGCTAGCAGAATGTGAAGTCTGTGCAAAGAAATAACGTCAGGAAAGGAATAACGACACCAATTGTTCATATTCCAACACCAGAAGGACCATTTAAGCACTTAGTAATGGACTATGTGGATATGATAAAACCGGTTAATGGCAAGAGATACATGTTGGTGAGAGTTGACAGATTTAGTAGATAGGTAGAAGCAGTACCATCAAAAGATCAGGGAGCAGGCACAGTGATTACATTTCTAACAAGAGAAGTAATGCCAAGATTTGGAATCCCAACAGAAATAAGCCCAGACAATGGTTCAGAATTTATAAAAAGAATGGTAAAACAAGTAATACAGCAGCTTAGAATTATGCAAAGGCTGGGATGTGTGTATCATCCGCAATCGCAAGGATTGGTGGAAAGGGGAAACGGTATAATTAAAGCAAAAATTACCAAGATATGTGAAACCGCAAAACTGAATTGGGAAGAGACAGCTATCTATCGTTGTCTCTGATTGGGAACCATACTTAGGTAGCTTTTTCCCACAGGGTTTTTGTGGGTATTTGTTTTCTTTATAGTTTAGTTTCCTTACAGAACTGTTTGTTTTCCTCTTTGTCATTTTTGTTCAAGTGTTCTGATTTAATAAAATATCATGAACACGTACCACGCTGCGCTTTGGTACAGTCATTTACAGGAGAGGACACAGACCCCCATTAGAACAGCTAGAACTGGAGTTCAGAGAATACATTCAGCAATTAACCATTATAAACTCGGCAAAAAAGAAACGTCCTCTCACTGTCACCTACGTTTATTTTCAGCAAACTTAACATGTGTAAATATTTGTATGAACATAACAAGATTCAACAAGTGAGACAAACTGAACAAGTTCCACAAGACATGTGACTAACAGAAATGGAATAATGTGTCCCTGAACAAAGGGGGGGGGTCAAAATCAAAAGTAACAGTAAGTATCTGGTGTGGCCACCAGCTGCATTAAGTGCTGCAGTGCATCTCCTCCTCATGGACTGCACCAGCTTTGACAGTTCTTGCTGTGAGATGTTACCCCATTCTTCCACCTAGGCACATGCAAGTTCCCGGACATTTCTGGGGGCGAATGGCTCTAGCCCTCACCCTCCGATCCAACAGGTTCCAGACGTGCTCAATGGGATTGAGATCTGGGGTCTTCGCTGGCCATGGCAGAACAATGACATTCCTCTCTTGCAGGAAATTACACACAGAACGAACAGTATGGCTGGTGGCATTGTCATGCTGGAGGGTCATGTCAGGATGAGCCTGCAGGAAGGGTACCACATGAGGGAGGAGGATGTCTTTCCTGTAACGCACAGGGTTGAGATTGCCTGCAATGACAACAAGCTCAGTCCGATGATGCTGTGACACACCGCCACAGATCATGACGGACCTCCACCTCCAAATCGATCCTGCTCCAGAGTACAGGCCTAGGTGTAATGCTCATTCCTTCGACGATAAACACGAATCCGACCATCACCACTGGTGAGACAAAACCGTGACTTGTCAGTGAAGAGCACTTGTTGCCAGTCCTGGCAGAGTACAATGGCAGAGTACAAACAGAGTAGTCATTCCCTCCGCAAGGGAATGTCAGTATAGAGACAAAGTGGAATCGCAATTCAACGGCTCAAACACAAGACGTATGTGCCAGGGCCTACAGACAATCACGGACTACAAAAGGAAAACCAGCCACGTTGTGGACACCGATGTTTAGCTTCCGGACAAGCTAAACACCTTCTTTGCCCGCTTTGAGGATAACACAGTGCTGCCGACGCAGCCCGCTATCAAGGACTGTGGGCTCTCCTCCGTGGCCGATGTGAGTAAGATATTTAAATGTGTTAACCCTTGCAGGGCTGCCGGCCCAGACGGCATACCTGGCCGCGTTCTCAGAGCATGCGCAGACCAGCTGGCTGGTGTGCTTACAGTCATATTCAATCTCTCCCTATCCCAGTCTGCTGTCCCCACATTCTTCAAGATTGACAAATTTGTTCCTGTACCCAAGAATGTAAAGGTAACTGAAGTAAATTACTATCGCCCTGTAGCACTCACTTCTGTCATCATGAGGTGCTTTGAGAGACTAGTCAAGTATCATATCACCTCCACCTTACCTGTCACCCTAGACCCACTTCACCCCAATGGGTCCACAGACAATGCAATCACCATCACACTGCACACTTCCATATCCCATCTGGACAAGAGGATTACCTACTGTGTGTAAGAAAAATGCTCATTGACTATAGCCCCGCACTCAACACTATAGTACCCTCCAAGCTCATCATTAAGCTTGAGGCCCTGGGTTTGAACCCCGCCCTCTGCAATTGGGTCCTGGACTTTCTGACGGGCCGCCCAAAAGGTGGTGAAGGTCGGAAACAACACCTCCACTTCGCTGATCCTCAACACTTGGGCCCCACAAGGGTGCATGCTCAGCCCCCTCCTGTACTCCCTGTTCCCCCATGATTGTGTGGCCAAGCGCGCCTACAACTCAATCATCAAGTTTGCAGACGACACAACAGTAGTAGGCTTGATTACCAACAACGATGAGATAGCCTACAGGGAGGAGGTGAGGGCTCTGGGAGTGTGGTGCCAGGAAAATAACCTCTCACTCAATGTCAACAAAACAAAGGAGATGATTGTGGATTTCAGGAGATAGCAGAGGGAGCACTCGCCTATCCACATTGACTGGACAGCAGTGGAGAAAGTGGAACGTTTTAAGTTCCTCGGAGTATACGTCACTAACACACTGAAATGGTCCACCCACACAGATAGTGTTGCGCCTCTTCAGCCTCTGGCGGCAGAAGAAATGTGGCTTGTCACCTAAAACTCTCACAAACTTTTACAGATGCGCAATTGAGAGCATCCTGTTGGGTTGTATCACCGCCTGGTACAGCAACTACTCCGCCCACAACAGTAAGGCTCTATAGAGGGTAGTGAGGTCTGCACAATGCATCACCGGGGGCAAACTACCTGCCCTCCAGGACACCTACAGCACCTGATGTCACAGGAAGGCCAAAAAGATCATCAAGAACAGCTGCCTGTTCACCCCACTATCATCCAGAAGGCGAGGTCAGTACAGGTACATCAAAGCTGGGGCTGAGAGACTGAAAAACAGCTTCGATCTCATGGCCATCAGACTGTTAAATAGCCATCACTAGCACAGAGAGGATGCTGTCTATATACACAGACATGAAATCAATGGCCACTTTAATAATGTCATTGTAATAATGTTTACATATCTTACATTATTCATCTCATATGTATATACTGTATTCTATACTATTCTACTGTATCTTAGTCTATACTGCTCTGACATTGCTCATCCATATATTTATATATTCTTAATTCCATTCCTTAGATTTGTGTGTATATTGTGAAATTGTTAGATGTTACTTGTTAGATATTGCTGCATTGTCAGAACTAGAAGCACAAGCATTTCGCTACACTCGCAATAACATCTGCTAAACATGTGTATGTGTCCAATAAAATTTGATTTGATTTGTATGTTGCATACATTTTATAAATGTTGTAGATGCAAATGTGAACGGCCTGGCAACACCAGGCAAGGTAACACCACTACTAAGTGCATCACAAGAGGGGCATGAGTGCTACGTGGAGGTACCCCTGAGGCACGGTGTCAACCCAAACCTGCCCTGTGACATCATCCGGCCACAGCTTTCTATCCACGCATTCTATCCGGCCATAGCAGGTATACACACAACACAAGTTTGGATGCTTTCCACATTGAAATATATCATACCATAATCCAGAGGTACAATGTAAGGCTTAGAAATATGTGTATCTGTCTGTAGTGTCCTGGCTAGGCTGATTGCTGTGACGGACCATGTGTGTGACCGTGGAGATACGGTGGTGAGTCCGCTCTACTCAGCTGGAGAGAGTGATTATAGCCTGTGTGTGGAGCTGCTGTTGATAGAGGGCTTTAGGCCAGATGCCCAGGACTGCAGCTCTATCTTTAAACAATGGGACACCACATCACTGCTCGCCTACACCCTCTCAATTGGGACCCCCTAATCTTGAGGTAGCCTGCATACTCACATACTCACACACACTCGCCGTTATGCATTGCCACACAGCCTGGCCTAATTTCTTCTCTCAGTGGTTCAGCCCGGTTGTTGGTAGTTGCAGGGGCAACTTTTATGGAGGGGATATGGTCCTATATTCTGGCCAACTGTGCAATAGAGGCGCTGAAGTACATCCTCCAACGCAGGGGAATACCTTGACTAGAGCAACCGAACAGGAGCATCTCCAGCCCAGAGCAGCCGAACAAGAGCACGCAAACTCGAGAGGAGTTGCGTGAACTGTTGTGTGAGGCACTCAGTGGGGTGATCTGCGCCTCCTACTGGCTACCCCCACTACTCCAGGCAGGACTGGAGCCCTCCCTACTTCTGCATCACACATCTAACATGTAAGACACACACACACAGACAGACTCTCATTAAGAACAGCGAAAGAAGCAGAAATATTGGAGACCACACATACACCTTGGTAAGAGTTAGACACACACTGTGACAAACACACGCAATCACACATTTCATTTATTATTCATGTCACGTGTGCTCCCTCTCTGGCCTCTAGGTCACCAGGCTGCTCATTATGGCGCACACGTGTCACCATCACTACGCGCACCTACGCGTCCTCAGACTCACCTGGACTCCATCACTTCCCTGATTACCTCCCCTATATATCTCACTCCTTTTGGTTCCTTCCCCTATTGTTTCTGTTTCAGTCTCCGGTCTGTGTGTTGTTCGTGTTTCTTGGTTTGTTTATTACATTTTGCACTCCCTGAACTTGCTTCCCGACTCCCAGCGCACTCGTTACAATTCATAGCGGAAAATACATTACAGACAAAAGACTTTACAATTTACATACCTAAAAAAACAATATGTAGTGTTTGTGTGCATCTATCAGTTACACATACTGTACATGTCAGTACATACACACAACAAGTAGGTCACATGGGGGAGAGGTGTTGTGCCATGAGTTGTTGCTTTATTTGTTTTTTGAAACCAGGTTTGCCGTTCACCTGTGCTATATAAGATGGAAGGGAATTCCATGCACTCATGGCTCTGTATAATACTGTACATTTCCTTGAATTTGTTCTGGAACTGGGGATTGTGAAAAGACCCCTGGTGGCATGTCTGGTGGGGTAAGTGTGTGCGTCAGTGCTGTGTGTAAGTTGTAACGGTTTTGACTTGAGGTTATTATTTATAGGGGTGCCAGGTAAGTTGTGCCGACCAGAGAAAACATTGGTTTCTCCTTTTAGTTTGGGTGGGAATGAGTCCCATCTGGTCCGTCAAGTCTACACCAATACAAAGGACTTATGTAAAAGTCAGGATGGAAATAAACTTTTCATAAACCCTTAAAACATTGGAAAGAACTTCAAAAACAACTATATTCTTTTGTGTGGGTTGTATTAGCAACAACAATGATTACACACATATAATAATATCACAATGAGTTCTGGTTCCTCCAGAAATGTCCTGTACCTCGGGCCTAAAAAGAGTCCAGCCCGGTAAAGGAGTTCAGTGAACTCAAGTGACTTTTGTCACGCAATGTTTGTCCGTTCATTCCGTGTAGCGTAAACCCAGTATTAAACATACAATCAATAACAATTATTTTACCACAGAACTTTAAAGCGTATCAACTCTTACTAAGTCCTCAACTACAACTAACTACATAAATCAAAGTATACATCGCATCAAAACAAATGAAATACCGTATACAAAAAGGTGGTAGTCAGTCGGTCAGTCAGACAATCCAATCCGCCAATAGATCTCCAGCGGAGAAAGGCCACGAAGAACGGAGAGGTGTAGTCCATGGACGCAAAGAGTGGATCCGATCCTGGGTAAACTCTCTTAGGCTACAAAACACACGTTTAACGGCAACAAAACAAACGGAATAGAGAAGCTTCAGCACTGAGGGTTGAACACATCCTCATTCACGTCTCCATCACAACCCCACTTTTGCGCAGCTGATGCTGGCTATTTAATTGGGAATTAAAGGGAAAGCGCCCTATTGGAAGGAGCTGCACTGAGACGGTTCAGAATAATTCAGGGCCGTCACACACCCCCTCCCCTGGAAAAAGCCGACCATTGCCCTGGAAGGCACATCTTGGTCGGGGAAACCGAGAAAGGTCTCATCGCTTTCCTCTACAAAAATATTCATGACTTTTTGGAGCTCACGCTCCTCAGCTGAAGGATCACAGCCCGATCACGAAGCTGGAACTGCATGTCTCGTCTGTTCTTATCATAATTTCTCTTCTGCTTGAGTCGAGCCTGGATCGTGTTCTTTGAGACAAGAGCTCTCAAGTCGTGGAGATGGACTACCTGGTCATAGCAAGCAGCGTCTGGAGTAAGCTGCTGGGGCTGTAGCACCATATCCAAGGGTCCTCGGAGAGGACGACTTAGGTTCAGCTCTGCAGGTGTGACTCCAGTGGACTCTTGCACAGCAGAATTCAGGGCAAATCGAAACTCATGAAGGTGCTTGTCCCAGTGTTTGTGCTGGGTCCCTACATAGGAAGCAATCATCGTCTTCAAGGTTCGATTTACTCTCTCAGTGAGATTGGTCTGTGGGTGATAGGCCGTGGTCAACTTCTGTCTCAGGTTCCATCTTTGGCAGGTCTCCTCAAAGAGATCAGAGACAAATTGGGAACCTCGATCAGACAGGATGTAATCAGGCACTCCCCAGCGAGTCAGGATCTCTTTCGTAAGGATGTTAGAGACGGTCCTTGCTGTGGCCTGACGCAGGGAAAATAGCTCCACCCACTTTGAATAATAATCAACAAAAACAAGCATGTACACATTCTGATTGGAGCTTCTAGGAAATGGACCCATCAAATCCACTCCTAACATTTCCCAAGGTCGGGTAACCACCGTTTGCTGCAACTTGCCAGCAGGCTTTCTACCTTCTGGTTTGTACATTTGACAAACCTGACAGTTTCGGATGTGCGACTTCACATCCATGCCCAGATTTGGCCAGTACAGTAACGCTTGCAACCGCTTGTAGGTTTTGAACCTGCCCAAATGACCAGCTAATGGGTCTTCATGGAAATGTTGAAGCAGTTGAAGGCGTAGAGTTTCAGGTATGTACATTTGGTAGAGTGTTCTGTGAGGTAGTTGTACAACACGGTAGACTTTGTCTTCAATGATGGTCAGCTTTGTGGTAGGATTGACCATCTTTTCTCCATCTTCCAGGATAGTCTGGTACAAAGCCTGTACTTCTGGATCATCCTGTTGGGCTTTCCATATGGCCTCATCAGAGATGGGAAAGTCCGTTTTGGGCGAGTCTCGACTGCTTGACAGGACAGTAGCACATGTAAGATGAGGGCCACAGTTATCACAAGCAGGAGCTCTGGACAAGGCATCTGGAACAGTGTTATATTTTCCTTTCCTGTATTCTACAGCAAAGGTGAACTCTTGCAACCGTAGAGCCCATCTTATGAGTCTGGTACTTGGTTTGTTGGTCTTGAACACCCACACAAGGGAGGAATGGTCAGTGACCACAATGAAGTGTCTTCCCTCCAGGTAGTACTTCCACTTTTCCAAAGCCCAGACAACTGCAAGGCACTCTTGCTTGGTTGTGGAGTAGTTCCGTTCTGCTCCATTCAATGTCCGACTGGCGAACGCTAGCACTTCTTCAGTGCCAAGTCCAGTCTGTTGGACTAGGACAGCACCAAGTCCAACATCACTTGCATCAGTGTAAACAACAAAAGGGCAATCAAAGTTGGGATGACCTAAAATGGGAGGTGTGACGAGGTGTCGTTTCAGGGTTTCAAAGGAGGTCTGGCACTCTGCCGTCCATTGGAATTTCACTCCTTTTCGCTTCAACGCGTTGAGGGGTTCTGCCACCTGGGAGAAGTTTGACACAAACCGATGGTACCATCCAGCCATACCAAGGAACCGTTGAAGGGCCTTGAGTGTGGTTGGCACAGGGAAGTCTTGTACAGCCTTCGTCTTTTCAGGATCCACATGAATGCCGTCAAAAGACACAATATGGCCAAGGAACTTCAGGGAGGTTTGGCAGAAGTTGCTCTTCTTCATATTCAAGGTCAGACCAGCTTCTCTTAGCTTGTCCAACACTGCTTGAAGATCTTGAAAGTGTCTTTCTCTGTTCTGAGAGTAGATAATTATATCGTCCAGGTAGACGAAACAGATCTTCCCTTTGAGCTCACCTAACGCAATCTCCATGAGTCTTTGGAAAGTGGCAGGGGCATTCTTTAATCCAAAGGGCATCACCTTAAAGGAAAACAAGCCCTCAGCACAGACAAAAGCAGTCTTGTCCTTGCTTTCCTGGTCCATTTGAACCTGCCAATAACCACTATTGAGGTCAAGGGTAGTGAACACAACAGCGCCAGACAATGACTCCAGGATCTCGTGGATGGTGGGAAGAGGATAGGCATCAGTCTGGGAAACATTGTTGGTCTTCCTATAGTCCACACAAAATCTAAGACCACCAGTCTTTTTTGGGATGAGGACAACAGGAGCAGCCCAGGGAGAGGAGGAACGTTCTATTATATCTTGTGTTAACATATCATTAATGAGTCCCTTTTGGATGATTAGCTTCGCTGGGGACAAACGATATGGCTTTTGCTTGATCGGCATTTCCTGTGTAAGGAATATTTTGTGCTTCAGGAGCCCGGTGCGTCCTAGCTTTGAAGTACATACATCAGCATTATTCTGCAGCTGTTCCAACAGCCTTAACTCCTCTGGCTGTTCCAGCTGAGCTCTTCTCACAGCCTGTAAAAGGAGATCGTCAGAAGGATTATCAAGGGTTAGTGGTACCGGAGCAACGGCAGAGAAGAGTGCCACATTTGAACCCCAATCATGTAACTTTGTAGCTTCTGATTGGTGCGGTATTAACTGAAAGGAAGGGGATGTCGATGGGGGGGCGTAGGCAGTGACTCTTGGAGTTTCAGCTCTGGTTAAAGCACCCAGAGTAGGATGGTCATTCCTGCAAAGAGAGTTAGGTGTGTTGGCCTGTTGTGATTTGTGGTTTCTGGAAGGGTTTACTTGATACGGTCTTGGACATGTAGCTGAAGAATGTCCCTTTTGGCTACATCTCCAACAGAACATGAGAGGGGTCTTGGCTGGAGACTCTAGCTGTTGTTGATAGTCTGTCTTGGGTAACCGTTTGGGTGTCTGTTTCTTTCTCTGGTCATATTGCTGTTGGCAGTCTCTGTCCTTCTCAAACTGCTGTCCCAAGCGAACCAGTCCATCGACAGTGGTGACTCGTTCTCGGAGTTGACTGGCTAGTAGTGGGTTGATGTTCTTCAAGATCAATTTAATGACCTCTTCCTCCTCAATGCCAGGTTTCCACCTTCTGCACAGGGAGTGGTAACCGTATGCAAAGTCACAGATACTCTCTTTCTCGCTTTGCACTCGATTCCTGACTCTGTCTGCCAGCTCATCTGTGTAGTCCTCAGACAGAAATGCAGAGGAAAACTTGGCCTCAAAGTCAGCCCAGGAGGTAGTGGTAAGACGTGCCACATCCCACCAGTCTCGAGCTGTCCCATGCAACACATTCCTCAATGTGGCAAGGAGTTCTTCGTCAGCCAGGGGATTGAGGGCAAGAAAGTCACAACATCTTTCTAGATACATTAGCGGATCAGGACTGTCATCTTTTTTCCCAAAGGTGGGAAATTGCAATTTAATGGGCATCGCCCCCACATGACGTCTACTCATATCACCATGAACAAACTAGCTAGGAGGGATTGAGGAAGTAGAGGGGGAGGGTGTTATCGGACAATGAAAATGAACACCAGGATGCATGGTAGATTGCATCCTGCAAGGGGTGGCTGCAGCATGGCCTTGTCTTGGCTGTTCAGAGGTGCCAGCTTGGCCCTCAGTGGTCTGAACAGAAGTGGACACCAGGGAAACTCTGTGTAAGGAGTTGTGCCTAATGGAGGCCATGTCCACAGACACGTCATCCAACATTTTAACACAATTAGAGAGTTCTGTCTGCAAGTGGTCTACAGTGTCAACCATGGGAGAAAAAACAGAATTAACGTCCTTGAGGACCTCAGTGTGGTGATGTTGCAGGCGCCATTGGAGAGTGGCAGTGAGTTGGTTTCGTTGGTAGTCAAACTGCCTGTCCATGGCACCAGTAATTTCCCGTCTTCCACTCTCACTGAGCTCTGTCAGCGTGTTGGTTAGAGTGCTCAGTGAGTTTCTGAATTCCATGGCACTCTGTTGTTGCTCTTCCCTCAGACATTTGAAATTATGGTGGATAAGAGTTTGGAGATGTTGTTGAGTCTGACAAATATCAAGGATGTCACCTTGAAGTTGTAAGACTACAACCTCTGGAGATAAACCAGACAATGGAGGAAGGTTGGGTGTCAGAGGGAGGGCTAGCTCAGTACTTACACACAGATCCATGTCAATAAGTGAGTAACTGGTTAGACCTCCTGTGGCCTGTGGTCCAGACCGAGCATTCAGATTCCCAGGGCTCTGGCCCAAATCAACTCCATTATCTCCATTCACCTTAAGATTTGTATTGTCAGCTTGATGGTCAGAATGGCCCTGTGTATTCCCATTGACAGGTATGACATGGATGAGCACATTATCTTGGGGTGAATCCATTGTTTTAATTCCACACAAAAGATTTGCTTTGGTTAGTTCTCAATGTTGAGCTGTCCCATCTGGGGTGCCATTTTTTATGTAACGGTTTTGACTTGAGGTTATTATTTATAGGGGTGCCAGGTAGGTTGTGCCTACCAGAGAAAACATTGGTTTCTCCTTTTAGTTTGGGTGGGAATGAGTCCCATCTGGTCCGTCAAGTCTACACCAATACAAAGGACTTATGTAAAAGTCAGGATGGAAATAAACTTTTCATAAACCCTTAAAACATTGGAAAGAACTTCAAAAACAACTATATTCTTTTTGCGTGGGTTGTATTAGCAACAACAATGATTACACACATATAATAATATCACAATGAGTTCTGGTTCCTCCAGAAATGTCCTGTACCTCGGGCCTAAAAAGAGTCCAGCCCGGTAAAGGAGTTCAGTGAACTCAAGTGACTTTTGTCACGCAATGTTTGTCCGTTCATTCCGTGTAGCGTAAACCCAGTATTAAACATACAATCAATAACAATTATTTTACCACAGAACTTTAAAGCGTATCAACTCTTACTAAGTCCTCAACTACAACTAACTACATAAATCAAAGTATGCATCGCATCAAAACAAATGAAATACCGTATACAAAAAGGTGGTCCATGGACGCAAAGAGTGGATCCGATCCTGGGTAAACTCTCTTAGGCTACAAAACACACGTTTAACGGCAACAAAACAAACGGAATAGAGAAGCTTCGGCACTGAGGGTTGAACACATCCTCATTCACGTCTCCATCACAACCCCACTTTTGCGCAGCTGATGCTGGCTATTTAATTGGGAATTAAAGGGAAAGCGCCCTATTGGAAGGAGCTGCACTGAGACGGTTCAGAATAATTCAGGGCCGTCACAAAGTTGACTATGCAAACACATTGTTTCTTATAAAAACAAGAAGGGACTCAGTCAGTCTTTCCTCAACTCTTAGGCAAGAGAGACTGGCATGCATAGTATTTATATCAGCCCTCCGATTACAATGAAGAGCAAGATGTGCCGCTCTGTTCTGGGCCAGCTGCAGCTTAACTAGGTCTTTCTTGGCAGCATTTGACCATTTGACCGGACAATAATCAAGATAGGATAAAACTAGATCTGCAGGACTTGCTTTACATTTCCTTCAGCAGATGCTGTAATTCAGAGTGACCTACAATAAGTGTATTCTAAGTAATAAAGCAATGTATACCGCTACGTAAAAAGACGTTGCGGTATTGAAGGACCGAAAATTGGACACAATCTTAATGTGGCCGCGGCCTAATGCTCTTTTGTTGATATTATGTGAATAATTTGGCTCTGTTCATTACAGTCAGATGTCACTGAAAATACATTGCCGTATTGTTTGCATTTGATGCTTGTAAAAGGTCCATTGCAGCTGATTTTATTGCAATAGCAAATAACTTCTGGGTAACAATTAAGTACATTCCTGTGATCATTTTTTACCATTTTAAATTAAAACAAACAAAAATAACTTCTTAGCAAAGGGCAATATCTCAAGCAAGAATTTTGCTAGGACTTTCTGTGAGTGGTCTGAGTGGGGAGGGGAAAATTGAAAATTTGGTTTGGAACTCTTAACTAATTTACCGCATGGGAATACAACATGGAAGGCCAAAACTCCATCCCACAAAAACAGCCTGAAATGTGTGTAAACACATGTGTATAAACACATACAAATCATGTTTTTGACTGCACTGGGCCTTTGAAAAGTGTTTAACACTTTATTAATTTGAATTCTTCCTGAATGACAACACACTTTATATCTGAACATTCTGTAACTTTGCAGCCTTCTGAACAGACCCCATATTACAGCATCAGTGACTTTTGATGGGTCAGTGTAGGTCAAGGTTTATGGGATGAGCAGGGAATGACCAGCTGCTGTTGACCCCAACATTGTTTTATATTATAGGATAGTTGACACACATGGCATGTGATACAGGAGTGCCAGTGCCAATGTTTTGGCATCAAAGGCTATTGTTGATTAGATGCTTGTTTTCCCCTTATTAGGCTATTTTCTATTTCACTATGGTCTATCTACTAGAAACTCATGGACAATATGGCCAGACATATAATAAATGAATACTATATATATATGAATAAAAAATAGACAGTTATTCAAGTATTCACTACCAAAGTTATGATAGATTGCTATAGATGTTCTGTTAATTACCAACATTACTGAAGGTTCTGGTAACTTTGGTAAATTACCAGCAGCTTTGCAACCCTACATATACTGTAGCTCTGATACAGTATATCCAAGGACATACATGAAACTTAATAAACACAATAAGTTGTCTCACTCTCTCCCTCCTTCCTTCTTTTGAATGACTTTCTCTCCAGGAAGAGAGATGAAGAGAACATGCAAGGAAGAGGAGGGAGAGAGAAAGAGAGAGGTAGATAAGTGCAGAGCAGTGTAGACTCCTCCTCAGAGGAGGAAGAGGAGGACCATCATCCTTAGTGAATTTCATAACATTTTTAATTGTAAAACATTTAAAAATGTGTCATTTTTACATAAAACTATACTAAATATAATCACGTCACCAAATAATTAATTAAAACACTATTTTGCAAAGAAGGTCTACAGTAGCCTCAACAGTACCATGGTAGGGTAGCACCATGGTGTAGCTGGAGGGCAGCTAGCTTCTGTCCTCCTCTAGGTACATTGACTTTAATACAAAACCTAGGAGGCTCATGGTTCTCACCCCCTTCCATAGACTTACACAGTAATGATGACAACTTCCAGAGGAAGTCCTCCAGCCTATCAGTCCACCCAATCAAAGGACCAAAGAATGAATCTAGTACTGAAAGCATAAACTACAGCTAGCTAGCACTACAGTGTATAAAATGTGGTGAGTACTTGACTCAAAGAGAGAGGACAATAGTTGAACAGTTTTGAACAAATCAATTTCTTCCAAAATGAAGGAGAAGCGAGAGAAAGAGAGAGAAAGATTGTCCTTTTTTCTCTTTCACTTACTTAGCTAGGAAATGCAGCTAGCTAGTTTAGCCTACAGAAACACCTTGCTCAAACAGAGGGTTGCTATGTTAGCTAGCTGGTTATGACTTTCCTACACAACACTGGAGTTCTTCCTAGTCAAGGTAAGCTTTTGGTATTACTAATTTATTGCCACCCGGGCCAGCATGGATTTGACTGCTTGCTGACTGTACACTGTAACGTTACCGCATGATTGTAGCGGGTTTACTAACCTGTTAGCTATGCTTACTATGACATTACTTTAGCTAACAATGACAACGATGTAGGCTATGTGTAGCGGTTTGGATTGGAAAGGTTTTTTCGCCTGGTCACAATACAGCTGTTGTTTTGTGCATTGAAGTCCACAAGCGGAGGGAAGAGGTGAGAGGAGGAGCCCGCATAGATTTGACAAGGAATACAATGTGGCTGCTATGAAAGTGATGTGTGTTGACACGTGATCAGGGGTGTATTCATTCCGCCGATTCTGTTGAAAAACGTTTCTTAAACAGAAGCAAACGGAACAAAACGGGGATAAACATACATGAATTTGTCCAATAGAAAGTCTTGTTTGCAACTGTTGGACTAATGATTACACCCACTATCAGCTAGATGCAGGCAAGAGTGTGCAAAGCGGTATTGAATCTCACTGTCTGTCCACGTGTCACTGTTTGTTACCTCAAATTTGTCTCTTGACCTGTGTGCACCTACGTTGTAATCTTTCATTCATAGGCTAGGTTGTAGTAAACCTCATGATGGGCATAGGGAAAATTTGAATATCATGTAGTAGCCTAAACCTATAACTATTACATTGAACTGGTTGAATGGAATATGAATGAGAGTCATCCAATATGCTGTAATAGAAATAACGGCATGGTCATGAAAAACAAATCATCCTCCCTCATCTTAAACGGCACTGACCGCCATTGGTGGAGAGGCATTTTTGAGTCCGTTCCCGAAGGGGGGCCAGTGAAAGCCAGGTCATGTTCATGGAAGATCATGGCTCTTTTTAAACATGGCTGAATTATGCTCTGGCTGTTACTGGAGATGCATTTTAAAGGAGCATTGGGAGGCTTAAACCAAGGCCAACGACAATAAATAAAGGTTAAATAATAAAATAAGGGCTCTACGGTTTTGAGGTAACTCCACAAACAAACACACACACACAGATATACAAAATCCCACACCCACCCAGTCTGAAGGTTGTTTGCCTCTGGTTGACCGTAGTAGAATAAATAACATTTAGATTTTTCTAAACCACATGAAACCAACAAAATCATTTCAGAAAACAAAATCTGAAAACTGAACAAGAGTTTTTGGAATGTTAATAGAATGCCATAGAAAAGAGCTTTAACTACAACCATGCATGTTTGGGTGCTGGAGTCATTGCTATGCAGACAGCAGGCATAGCGTGTGGTTTGTGGTACAGTATGCTCTGTTACTGTAGGCTCTGGCAGATGCCTGAATCAAACAACAACCTCCTCTGGCCACAGGGGAATAAACAATCACTGGAAAGAGGGACCTACATGGCAACGCTCTGATCCGGAAAACACACCTTGTGCCTACACACACACACACACACACACACACACACACACACACACACACACGAGCACACGCACGCTTGCACAAACACTCTATAGGGGTCCCTCATGGAAAAAGCTTGTTTGTTTGCCATGGCGACAGGGGAAGTGGAAAAGGACATTTGACCTGTATGTATAAGACAATACACACACACATACACACACACACAGGTGTTTACACCTAATTTTCTCTGAAACATTGTGTCCCCCCGTATACGCTGTGACCTCATCTGTACCTCAACTGATACTGTTAGTGAAACACCCAGTCTTCTTCGCTAATCAACTTCTTTAAGATCTGTGTTTATGAAGAATAAGCTTGTAAATAAATTGGAAAAAGCTACAATTATTGGGAAATTGGTATGTCCAGACTCCCCACTGAGTTCAGTGCTTGACAACAACTCTGGACACACACCCTAGAGGACAGTCGGTAATGGGGCGCGATCTTAACATCATCCTTTCATCATCATTACTGCCGAAAGAGACCAAGAGAAGATCTGCAGTCCCAGCTGACTCCTCACACACACAGACACACACTCATGCATGCATACACACCTTTTCCCTCTCTCCATCTCTCTCGTTCTTTTCTTTCTCACTCTCTCCATCTCTCTTTTCTTTCTCCATCTCTCTTTTCTTTCTCACTCTCTTTCAGGGAGTCTGTCTGGGATGGATCAGTCCCAGTCTTGTGACCAGCTGTCTATTATCATTATCAGGCCAAGCCTCATCCTCATACTCAGCTGTCGGCCAGTCTGGCTGGCTGATTGGACTGTGGATCATTAGGTGCCATTTCATCTTGGCCCATTGGTTAGTTAATGATTCCAGAACCATCCTCAGGGAAATACAGGCCACTTGGTTGGGTGTCTGTCAGCAACTCTGTCTGTGTACACACATGGATAGTGACATCAGCAACTTCTGTGTACACACTGTGGATTTAGCTCATTTTAATTAATGAACATAAAACTTAAAGCCTCACTCTGCAATAGGCTACTTACAGCCGTTTTCAAACCAAGCGGTAGGACAGTCGTTTTGCTGTTTTTCGATTCCTGGATTGTCTCTTTAAAGGGCTATTTCACCCAGATTTCAAATGTCGCCAGTCGTTAATCTGACTACTTAGCTTGGATGTGATCTGTACAGCAGGACACTGATCACTTCCTTCAGGAAGGTGGAGTAGAGGGGATGAGAGCCATTACTGCATTAAGAGAAGAATTAAGTCTGAGCTGCTAACCTCAATATACTAATAATCAATGTGGAAGTGGGAGGATACCCATATCATTTACTCAATCCTCTTACTGCTGCTGAGGTAAACGACAACAAAAGCTGCATCCTGGGTTTGAACTCAAATCTGCAACCACCAGAGTAGGTTTAAAGATTAGATCAGAAACACACACACACGCGGTCTCACACTCATACTCGCAGTGTAACACACACACACACACACACACACACACACACACAGTTTTTGCTTACAAGCAAAGGTTTGCATTTTAAAGACAAGCTTTTACCTTGAAAAGGACATTGGATGGAAAAGTGGCCTCAACCCCAGTGGTACATCATAAACGCTTTCCAGTTTATACTGTAAACAAGGCTGTGTAAAGTGAAATAAAATATAAAAACAACCACAAGGAACAAATCGGTAGTTGACCCCTTAGTTGTTCAAGATTTTTCATTAAGTGCATGCTATTATTCTAGGTTGTAACTTGTTGTGTTGTTCTACAAGAGAGAGAGAGAGATTGTGTTTGTGTGTGTGTGTGTGTGTGTGTGTGTGGTACATTGAGCCTCGGGTTCTGTCTGTGTGGTTGTGTGATTGAGGTCTGTGTAATTGTTACCCACCCTGACAAACTCAGACCTTGTGAAAATACTTTCCTGCCAACAATTGCTTTTCCTCTCCTGAGTCACATGGCAGGTAATTAGTTTGACTCCCAATCCACACAGACATCCGCAAACACATACACACACCTTCTTACATCACCTGGCTGGCCACATGCAGTATACACACACCAGAGGAGGCTGTAGGAGTGCAGGTTCATTGTAATGGCTGGAATGGAATCAATGGAACGGAGTCAAAAGTGGTTTCCATATGTTTGATGTGTTTGATATTGTTCCATGTACAGTGAGAAGAAAAAGTATGTGAACCCTTTAGAATTACCTGGATTTCTGCATAAATTGGTCATAAAATGTTAAATGTCACAACAATAGACAAGCACACTCTGCTTAAACTAATAACACACAAACAATTATACATTTTCATGTCTTTATTGTACACACCGTGTAAACATTCACAGTGCAGGCTGGGAAAAGTATGTGAACCCTTGGATTTAATTACTGGTTGACCCTCCTTTGGCAGCAATAATCTCAACCAAACATTTTCTGTAGTTGCGGATCAGGCCTGCACAATGGTCAGGAGGAATTTTTAACCAAAACTGTTTCAGTTCAGCAATATCCTTGGGATGTTTGGTGTGAACTTGAGGTCATGCCACAGCATCTCAATCGGGTTGAGGTCAGGACTCTGACTGGGCCATTTTCTTCTGTTGAAGCCATTCTGTTGTTGATTTACTTAATTGTTTTGGGTTGTTGTCCTGTTGCATCACTCAATTTCTGTTGAGCTTCAATTGGAGGACAGATAGCCTTACATTCTCCTGCAAAATATCTTGATAAACTCGGGAATTAATTTTTCTGTCGATGACAGCAAGCTGTCCAGGCCCTGAGGCAGCAAAGCAGCTCCAAACCATGATGCTCCCTCCACCATACTTTACAGTTGGGGTGAGGTTTTGATGTTGGTGTACTGTGACTTTTTTCTCCACACTGTGTTGAGTGTTCCTTCCAAACAACTCAACTTCAGTTTCATTTGTCCACATAGTATTTTGCCAGTAGCGCTGTGGAACATCCAGATGCTCTTTTGCAAACTTCAGATGTGCAGCAATGTTTTTTTTTGACACCAGTGGCTTCTTCCGTGGGTTCCTCTCATGAACACTATTCTTGTTTAGTGTTTTACGTATCGTAGACTCGTCAACAGAGATGTTAGTATGTTCCAGAGATTTCTGTAAGTCTTTTGCTGACACTCTCGGATTCTTCTTAACCTAATTGAGCATTCTGCTCTGTGCTCTTGCAGTCATCTTTGCAGAACGGCCACGCCTAGGGAGAGTAGTAACAGTGCTAAACTTTCTCCATTTTTACTGACAGTTTGTCTTACCATGGACTGATGAACATCAAGGCTTTTTTTGCAACCCTTTCCAGTTTTATACAAGTCAACAATTCTTAATCTTGGGTCTTCTGAGATCTCTTTGGTTGAGGCATGGTTCACATCAGGCAATGCTTCTTTAAGCTCTGTGTTAGTCTGTTGTTGTGAATTAGATGAAGATCAGATCAAATGTTATGTCAAATTTATGCAGAAATCCAGGTAATTCCAAAGGGTTCACATACTTTTTCTTGTCAACGTATTCCATTCCAGCCATTACAATGAGCCTGTCCTCCAATAGCTCCACCCACCAGCTTCCTCTGACACACACATTCTACTCTCTTGCTCTCAACAGACAACCACTTGAATATTATTTTTGCACTGTCCATGTCAAAGAAACCACCTACAAATGCACTGAACAAGCCATATTCACTCACTGTATGAAATAGTTTGTCATTGCAAGCTAAACAACAATAGCCTGGTCCGAGATCAATTTGTGCTATCTTACTAAATGTGATAGTCATTATAGTTGACAGCAAGACAGCTGGAACCAGGCTAAAACAATAATGCAACCACACAGCAAATTGGCCAGTGTTACCTAGTAATGATTTTTCAGTGTAACATTTCTAGTGTTACATTAACTCGGTAAGTATTAAATTAACATTCATTGGTGTAAACAAACACCAGTTTGTGTTGAGAACCCTTGTTAAACAAAAAAACCCAGCATGCTCTATTGCGGGTCAATTTTTAAAAAACGGTTTGTTTCAATATCTATGTTTTTGCATGTACATTGATTGATTAATTCATCTTATGCTACTCAAATTTAAATAACATAAATGTTTCTAAACTAATTCTAAACTACTTGGGTTTATTGTACCCGTTACTGAAATGGTTGTTCTAGTTTAGATGGTGTAGGTAGTCTCATTTCGTAGTCTTTTCGTAGTCATTCTGAATTCAGGTTACAGGTGAATAAAAATTTGAATTGTTGTATATCCCAACTCTGGCTGGATTCCAATAGGAATTACACATCACTTTGCAAGCCATCATAATGTGACTTGCAGGCCTGAAAACCTTGTACTGGAGTAGAACTCGGGTTTTGAAATAATTGTTGTATTCTGTTAAAGAATATAATATAATTCTATATTAGTTTAGGATCTTACTTGGTGAAGGCCACAGGAAATAAAATGGATGAATGCAACATTCATATCTCTGACACTGTAACACTGAAAAATGCTATAGACACTGGACCAGTGTCCAATTTGACACTGTCAGTAGCTAGGTTTCCATCCAATTTGGAACAGATTTTCATGCAAATATTCTAAAATATGCATAGAACAATATGCGCATTTTTCCACCAAAGATGTTTCAATCTAAATGACTTTTTACGAATAAAATATTGCGTGATGACGTAGTGCACATAAAAATGACTTTTGCCGTTTAAATTCCCATGTACCGAATGCAAAAAACAAGTTAGATGTGTTTCCATTGCATTTTGAACTCTACTGATGGTTTTGTCACAAAAACAGTTGCATTATATAGCAAATGAGCCCACTCTGGTCTTGGAAAATGTGCTTTAGCCAACAGGTCGCAGAAACAGTGCGGGTAGGTTACCTAGACTATGAGATTATTATGGATAAGAGCGATATTATTTGCATTTGTCAAACAGCAGCCAAGCATCAAATCATAATGTCACCAGAATAAGACCCTCGATACTTATTGGAAAGGAGCATCAAGCTCATCACCTTGCACTTTCACCACCCTGTGAGGTTCATCATCATTTATTTAATCTGTAGCCTAATAAACTGTATGCTTTCCAGAGTTGTAGTGGGAGAACCACACAACGTATAATCGCGTGACTCCAAGTTTACTTCGATATGATGGTTATTACATCAATATTTGTGCATAAAGGGGTTTCCACAGAAATTTCTTGCATGACTCATTTTAAAGACATAAAAAGAAACCACCATGTCGAATGAAGAAATTGTCTGTCGGCATTTGTACCGGCATTCCGGCATTCCGGCATTCCATGTTTCCATCAGCCTGGTCGTGACTTCTTTCATCCACATGAAATGGTTGGATGGAAACGTGGTTAGTGTTGAGTTAACACTGGAGAATTTGCTGTGCACCACCAACCAATTTTTCCAGCAACCCTTCACATATGGTTTCCTCCCAGCTCATTACCTCCATTGGAACACACTCAAAGACAGAGGTCCAAACAAGTGCTTTGGCTTGAAGTTCAAACAACGAACTTGATGCAATCACACAGGCCTTAGCCCCATAGGAACCCATCTCCATGGTGACAGGTGGGTCCTCACTTACTTCCTGGGCACATTCACAAACAGGGAGACACAAAAACACCACGGCCTGTATTCATAAAGCGGCTCAGAGGAGTAGGAGTGCTGATCTAGGATCAGGTTCCCCATGACCATATAATCTTATTCATTATTATCTGCAAGGCTAAACTGATCCTAGATCAGCCCTCCTACTCTGAGATGCTTTATGAACACAGGCCATTGAGGGAAAGCAGGAGTTCACCCACCCCATCTGGCTGTGGTTACCTAATTACACAGAAATATATTTACTAGAACAGACATTCCCATTTAAGTCAATGTTCTGTAATTCCGTTTCTATGCTTAATTAGAGTCTCTTTTTTAGTTTGGCTCAGCGGCCACGACTACACAAAGCATCAATAGCTAATGAACTTACTTTGGTCACCTTTGAATTCTAAAAAGAACCATAGATGATTCAAAAGAGAACCATATGCCATAGAACTAAGAGACTCCCAACTAGGAGCGGTGCTGCTGTAAGACTGGGCCAAACTCTCTTTGACCAAATGTTCCCAGAGTGGGTTTTGTCTTGTGTTTTTGACTGTTGAATGATCTCATTTCTGATTGAAGAAGAGAAAAGATCATTAGTGCATTCGTACTCAGAGGAGAGAAAATGCTAAGAGTGTAAAGAGAGAAAAAGGGTCCAGGGTCTGTATTCATAAAGGGTCTCAGAGTAGGAGTGCTAATCTAGGTTCAGGCACTGAATGAAACACTGAAATTACTCCTAAATAGTTGCTGAATGGTTGCTTTTCCCTCTCTCCACATCTACTCATGTATTGTCTACTCTAGTCGTAAAACATACCAGCCAAAGCCAACAAAACAATCTTCATAATTCGCACATCCAACTTCTCATCGTTGGTTAACAGCAGTTGGGTGCTGCTACATGGATGGTGGATGAGGTAAATGACAATGTAAAGCACTTTGAGACCCAATGAAAAGGTGCTATACAGTGGGGAGAACAAGTATTTGATACACTGACGATTTTGCAGGTTTTCCTACTTATAAAGCATGTAGAGGTCTGTAATTTCTATCATAGGTACACTTCAACTGTGAGAGACGGAATCTAAAACAAAACTCCAGAAAATCACATTGTATGATTTTTAAGTACTTCATTAGCATTTTTTGCATGACATAAGTATTTGATCACCTACCAACCAGTAAGAATTCCGGCTCTCACAGACCTGTTAGTTTTTCTTTCATAAATGCACACCATAACAGCCAAATGCAGCCCTTAATTAAATTAGGTCTACATTTCATAGTCATGAGGTTATTTTTATTGGAGTAGGCAATAGAGAAACTGAGTGAAGCGAGACTTCAGGGTGGAGAAGCAACTTAACGACTATAGCACCTATTCTACTGTCTGACAGTGTGCCATCACTACAGATGTTTTTATAGCACGCACACACATGCACAGACGCATGTACGCACACACACAACCCTACACACAAACGGCAGGTTGTAAATTAGAGCGGCTCTTGTAGCGGTTGAGTCTAGTGCTTTGTTGTTGTTGTGGGGTTTGCTTCCTATCTTGCATTATTCATTTCTGATGTTCACAGTTGACTTGTCTTTCACATTATTTTGGTAGACCATCTTTAGATGCTCTACAGACTATCAGAAGCATTTCAACTAACTATCTAACCCTAACCTTAACCTTTATTCTAACCCTACACTTAACCCTTAACCTAACCCTAACCCTTATTCTAAACCTTATCCTGCCTTAGCAAGCAGTTGCATATCAACAGACAGTTTGTTGATAGTATGATCATCTGTAGAGCATCTACAGATGGAAATCCAGGCTATCCAAATAAAGTGCTACCAAAAATAAAGAGGCGTGTGCGTAAAAAAAAGTGTTTATCTTGAAGAAGATAAAAAAAGAAGGGAGGAGGAGAGGGGAGGAGGAGAGGGAGGGCTGCGGGGAGAGAGGAAGGAGATAAGCTAAGAAGTGTCTGGGAAGAGTGAGGTAGACTTCAGACCCAGACACAGTCTGATAAGGAGACAAAGAGGAAGAGAAAAGTTGGAGGCCTTCGTGGAAACTGGGATCAGAGCTCTAGGTAGCTGGAGCATCGGAAGGAGATGAAGAGAGGCGGATGAGATGATGAACTAACAAGGAAAGAAGGGAGGGAGGAGTGGGTGATGAGACGAATGAGGGAGGGAGGGAAAGGGGAAGAGAACGAAGGTTGAGAGGGAGGAGTAGAGGAGTGGGGAGTGAATCCCAGGGGTCTAGGATAAGAGGAGCAGGGTTGCTCGGTGAAGTGCACCCCCCAAGGAGAACCTCGACAGTGGTGCAGCTTTTCATTTTTGAAAAAAAAATCCAGCATAAAATCCCTCCCTCTACTTACCCCCCCCCCCGACACACACACACACACACACACCAAAAAAACACAGCAGAGAGAGAGAGCGCAGAGACACAAATAGAGATTAATATAACTGTTGAAAAGGGCATATGCAGCAAATAAAGGGTGTGTGTGTATGTGGGGGTTGGGGAGGTGTGTGTGGGGGGGAGACTTTCTGAGATCTCTTTTGTTCGAGGCATGGTTCACATCAGGCAATGCTTCTTGTGAGTAGCAAACTCCAATTTTGTGAGTGTTTTTTATAGGACAAGCCAGCTCTAACCAACATCTCCAATCTCGTCTCATTGATTGGACTCCTGGTTATCTGACTCCAATTATGTTTTGGAGAAGTCATTAGCCTAGTGGTTCACATACGTTTTACAACCTACACTGTGAATGTTTAAATGATGTATTCAATGTAGACAAAAAAATACAATAATTTGTGTGTTATTAGTTTAAGCACAATATATTTGTCTATTGTTGTGACGTAGATGAAGATCAGATCAAATTTGATGACCAATTTATGCAGAAATCCAGGTAATTCCAAAGGGTTCACATACTTTTTCTTGCCACTGTATTAGAGGAACAGATTATGGGGCTAAAGCTGAAGAGTGTAATCGGTCCAATGGAATGAGATCAAGAGACCCCTCCAATACACCTGTCTGGGAGTCCCAAAGTCCCAAAGGTCACTTGAGGATCTTACTTATTCAATCGCCTTTCAGCCATGCATGTACTTTGAGATATTACTACTGTGATTTAACAAAGGCTTTCAGGCTTTCAGCCAACATACAGTTTGTATGTTGCCCAAATCAAACCCACAATTCTGTTGATAAAAAGCACCATGCTCTAACCTCCAACCAAATCTGAACAATATTAGCGATGTTCACCTAGATTGTATGAATCCAATGAACTCATTCAGAACACGCATTCCTGACTAAAGTTATAATCGATGCATTGATTGTCTGTGGAACTTTGAGCATTTTGATAAGTACGTTGGTGATGTGTCTCGATCATTGAAAACTGAGGTGGACTTGGTACATTTGCTGCTCTCATCTATTCTACAATAATTACTACTGCTAATACATTCCTTACAAAATCAAGGAAATGACACAAAGGCTAAGATGTGCGTGCCTTTCCCAAAGCTTTTAACGATCTTGATTGAGGAGAGAAAAAACCTTCAGACCTTATTCATAAGTGCCACTAATTCCACTTTATGTCAAGTGATAAGCCGCAGTCTCTCAGCAATAAACTGAAAAGGTCAAAGATTTTTACTCAAAGTCTCATTCTCAAATAAATGTCTATATTGCATGGTATGAGAAATGGGAAGGTTGAAAAACCCACTCACATTTGTATTCAAGTAAAAATCAAATGCTGTTATATACTCAGCCTTCACCTTCATCTTTAGATGTCTGGATACATCTTGAATGACACACAACGTTGAGGCTTTAAAGACACGTCATCATTTCTGTAACGGTTTTCTTTAGGTGAAGTAGAGGCGGACCAAAATGCAGCGTGGTTGTTATTCATTGTACTTTAATAAAGAAACTGTACACGAATAAACTAACAAAACAACAAATGTGCGAAAACCTAAAACAGTCCTATCTGGTGCAAAACACAGAGACAGGAACAATCACCCACAAACACACAGTGAAACCCAGGCTACCTAAATATGGTTCCCAATCAGAGACAATGACTAACACCTGCCTCTGATTGAGAACCATATCAGGCCAGACATAGAAATAGACAAGACATCCAACATAGAATGCCCACTCAGATCACACCCTGACCAACCAAAACATAGAAACATACAAAGCAAACTATGGTCAGGGTGTGACAGTACCCCCCCCAAGGTGCGGTCTCCGGCCGCAAAACCTGAACCTATAGGGGAGGGTCTGGGTGGGCATCTGTCCGCGGTGGCGGCTCTGGTGCTGGACGTGGCCCCCACTTCACCATAGTCTTAGTCCCCCACCTTGTCCGCTTCCGTGCCCTCCTAGCCACGGCGACCCTACTTAATGACCCCACTGGACTGAGGGGCAGCTGCTCGGGACAGAGGGGCTCCGGCAGCTCTGGGCAGAGGGGCTCCGGCAGCGCTGGACAGGTGGGAGACTCCGGCAGCGCTGGACAGGCGGGAGACTCCGGCAGCGCTGGACAGGCGGGAGACTCCGGCAGCGCTGGACAGGCGGGAGACTCCGGCAGCGCTGGACAGGCAGGAGACTCCGGCAGCGCTGGACAGGCGGGAGACTCCGGCAGCGCTGGACAGGCGGGAGCACCTGTAAGGATGAGCCGGAGAGACAGCCTGGTGCGGGGGCTGCCACCGGAGGGCTGGTGCGTGGAGGTGGTGACGGATAGACCGGACCGTGCAGGCGAACTGGAGCTCTTGAGCACCGAGGCTGCCCAACCTTACCCGGTTGAATGGTCCCGGTCGCCCTGCCAGTGCGGCGAGGTGGAATAGCCCGCACTGGGCTATGCAGGCGAACCGGGGACACCGTGCGCAAGGCTGGTGCCATGTAAGCCGGCCCAAGGAGACGCACTGGAGACCAGCTGCGTAGAGCCGGCTTCATGGCACTTGGCTCGATGCCCACTCTAGCCCAGCCGATACGCGGAGCTGGAATGTACCGCACCGGGCTATGCACCCGCACTGGGGACACCGTGCGCTTCACAGCATAACACGGTGCCTGCCCGGACTCTCTAGCCCCCCGGTAAGCACAGGAAGTTGGTGCAGGTCTCCTACCTGGCTTCGCCACACTTCCTGTGTGCCCCCCCAAGAAATTTTTGGGGCTGACTCTCGGGCTTCCTACCGCGCCGCCGTGCTTGCTTCTCCAACTCCATTCTTCTATACCCCTCTTCGCACTGCTCCAGCGAATCCCAGGCGGGCTCCGGCACTCCTCCTGGGTCGACCGCCCACCTGTCTATTTCCTCCCAAGTAGTATAGTCCAGACATTGCTGCCTCTCCTGCTGTTGCCCGTTACCACGCCGCTTGCGCCTGTTGTGGTGGGTGATTCTGTAACGGTTTTCTTTAGGTGAAGTAGAGACGGACCAAAATGCAGCGTGGTTGTTATTCATTGTACTTTAATAAAGAAACTGTACACGAATAAACTAACAAAACAACAAACGTGCGAAAACCTAAAACAGTCCTATCTGGTGCAAAACACAGAAACAGGAACAATCACCCACAAACACACAGTGAAACACAGGCTACCTAAATATGGATCCCAATCAGAGACAATGACTAACACCTGCCTCTGATTGAGAACCATATCAGGCCAGACATAGAAATAGACAAACAAGACATCCAACATAGAATGCCCACTCAGATCACACCCTGACCAACCAAAACATAGAAACATACAAAGCAAACTATGGTCAGGGTGTGACAATTTCCCAAGAAATATCTTCACAGTAAGATGTCTCAAGATGTCTTCACAAATATGTTTAAGAACGTCTTAAGGCATAGTTATGGCTGAAAAGAAATCATCAAAATATGCATAGTAACAAAAAGGAGGGAAAGATTCAAATGTTAAGTCCCTTCAAAGTGTTGGGATGAAATATCGACAGAGAAAGTATGTGAAAGACAAATAAATCAGAGAGAAGAATGGGAGAGAGGGGTTGATGGAGAGAGAGCAGGGGGCAGGTGGAAGAGGGAGGAGGGATTTCCCTAAGGGGTCGATGTGTTTGTGCTTGCTTTGCGCTCTCTCTCTCTCTCTCTCTCTGTCGCTCTCTCTCTCTCTCTCTCTGTCGCTCTCTCTCTCTCTCTGTCAGTCGCTCTGACACTCAACGGAATCACACTCAACACCACACTCTCACTCACTCACTCACTCTTTTTGACACAGAGGCAGACACACACACATATCCTCAGTGTAACGCGGGGCAAGCACACCACAAACAGCAGAGAAGAGGAGAGGAAGAAAAGGAAGGAGGGAAATAAAGGAGGAGAAAGGGAAACATTGAACGGAATTATCTAACACTTTGAAAGCTTTGAAAGGAGATCAGACACAGAGGAGTTGAGAGAAGAGGAAAAGAGGAAGACAGCGGAAACCCTAGACACAGGTTCAGTGTCACAGTGACTCAGGTAAGACCTCTCTCTCTCTCTTATTCACACACTGAATTTTTCACTTTTAATATTAAGATCCTAGTATAAAAAATATATATATACACAATACCGTTCAAAAGTTTTGGGTCACTTAGAAATGTCCTTGTTTTTAAAAGAAAATGACATTTTTTGTCCATTAAAATAACATCAAATTGATCAGAAATACAGGGTAGACATTGTTGATGTTGTAAATGACTATTGTAACTTGAAACGGCAGATTTATTTATGGAATATCTACATCGGCGTACAGAGGCCCATTATCAGCAACCCTCACTCCTGTGTTCCAGTGGCACGTTGTGTAGGCTTATCCAAGTTTATCATTTTAAAAGGCTAATTGATAATTAGAAAACCCTTTTGCAATTATGTTAGCACAGCTGAAAACTGTTGTTCTGATTAAAGAAGCAATAAAACTGGCCTTCTTTAGACTAGTTGAATATCTGGAGCATCAGCATTTGTGGGTTCAATTACAGGCTCAAAATTGCCAGAAACAAAGCACTTTCTTCTGAAACTCATCAGTCTATTCTTGTTCTGAGAAATTAAGGCTATTCCATGCAAGAAATTGCCAAGAAACTGAAGATCTCGTACAAAAATGTGTACTACTCCCATCACAGAACAGCACAAACTGTCCCTAACCAGAATAGAAGGAGGAGTGGGAGGCCCCAGTGCACAACTGAGCAAGAGGACAAGTACATTAGAGTGTCTAGTTTGAGAAGCAGACGCCTCACAACGTCAACAGTGAAGAGGCGACTCCGGGATGCTGGCCTACTATGGATTAGCTAACACAACGTGCCATTGGAACACAGGAATGATGGTTGCTGATAATGGGCCTCTGTACGCCTATGTAGATATTCCATTAAAATCAGCCGTTTCCAGCTACAATAGTCATTTACAACATTAACAATGTCTACACTGTATTTCTCATCAATTTGATGTTATTTTAATGGACAAAAAAAATTGATTTTATTTTAAAAACAAGGATATTTCTAAGTGACCCCAAACTTTTGAAAGGTAGTGTATATTTGATGTTGAATTTGGCCTTAATTGGCTATTAATTTTATTTGGCCTTATTTGGCTATTAGTCCAAACAAACGCATTGAATAACAGATTCACTACATGGAACCATAGACAGTCCCCAAAAGGTTTATTTTGAAGTGTCTGTTTAATACCAAAAATAAGTGGTTAAATAAATGTAAAAGACTATATATATAAAAAATGTTTGCCAATCTTTATTATATCTCTCAGATATAGGAAAGATCAGGAAACATTTACAAATTATACATGTACTGTATAGTTCCATAAAATGTTTCAACTGGCAAGTACGTGTTTGTGAGAGCCTCACCTTTCCACAGAGGGGTCATATTAGTGTGCAGGCCAAACTGCTCGGACGCTACAGACAGACGTTGGCAGATTGGCTGTACCGTCTTAAGAGGAGTCCCAAGACGCTTGTGGCGGTCGTAGAGCAAAACGGAGAACACCATTGTGTTCGTGAGAGTCTCATCTTTCTATAGAAGGGTAATTAACCTCTCGGACGCAACATACGATTTTGTGAGAGAACCGTTTTTTTGGGATATCTCATGGTCTGGCAAACACCGCTTTAGCTCTGTCACCACAGATGCATAAGTGCGACATCGGGGGATGCGGTGGATTGAGATGCATCCAAAACTGATATCAGTAGCTAAAACAGACAGATTGTTATGTGGATTTTTTTATTATGCTAATTGCATTTCTGCAGGGGTCCGGACATCGGCTCTAGGGGTTATCCTAAATTCAATGACATGGTGACATTAATTGAAGTCAGTGGCCAGTGGGAGTGGTCTGTGAATGTCACTTTGGTGTGTGTGTGTGTGTGTGCGTGCGTGCGTGCGTGCATGTGTGTGTGTGTGTGAGTGTGCGAGATATAGATGCTGGTAGAGAGAGGAAGAGAGTGAGATAGTGAGAGAGGGGGACAGATAGATGCTCACAGAGAGAGAGAGAGATTTATGATATGGTCTTTTAAGCAACAGCTAGTGGAGAACTTGTGGTATGTGGATAGACAGGTAGTGGTGGACACACAGCATGTGTTGTGGGCTGCATATATTACACACCCATAGTGAATCACAACTCCAGCGAAGTATAAACCACAACTGCCTTGGACTCTGAACATCATATTCATGATAGTCATATCCGTCATGTTGTAAAGCCAACCTCTCTAACTTATCTGGCATGTGACAGTCACTGGACTAGTGGTAGTTCACAACTCCAGGGTAGTGAAAACCAACCACAACAGTCTGATTCAGTATGTGAATATTATGTTCTTGATCCTGTCATATCAATCATGTTGTGAGTAAGCCAACCAACCTCTCGAACTCATTCAAGATTCATCGTAAATCAATTGCCAAAGTAGGGGGTTTTGCCATTCTCTTTTTATGCTAATTTAAAACGAACCCACAAAATGTATATTTTCAGATTTCCCCTTCCCATTTCCAGCAAGCTTGAGGAAATCACCAGCCAAAGGAGTAAAAGTAAAACTAACCAAACATTGTTTGACCTTTGTAATGTTTGGAAAGTGTAGATGTGGTCCGAGAGATACGGAGGGAGCGATAAAGGGAGGGTGTAATGGAGAGGGGGAGTGATAGGGAGAGGGGGAGATAGAGAGTGGGGGAGTGATAGAGAGGGTGAGAGACATGGTCAGAGTGAATAGAGCCTCTGTCTCTGAATCAGTCACTAACCGGGACAACAGCACCATGTGATGTGAGGAGTTGTGGCTTTATCAAGACATCCTGGCTCATCAAAACAAAATCCCCACATGGCCGGGTCAAGAGTGCATTATGGCCGATTCAGGGATAAACCTTTTACTATGTCAATAGTGGTACCATTACTTTGTTTCAGCTGTCTTAGAAAGTCATGTAAAAAAATCACATAGTACTGTACTTTGAAAAATAGTTATTTTTATCATACAGAGTGTGCCCTGGTGTACTGCACATTAAAACCTCTCTTCATTCAGACTGCATTCACCTCCTAAGCAGAGTCACAAAGGCACTGTTACATATGGATGAGGTTGACTCTGTCGTAATACCGTACCCTGGCTTTGACACACTGTGTCCTCAAGCTAACTGAGTCAATGCTCAGTCAGAAACTATGATGCATGTGTGGGAAAATGGATTGAACCCATATTGATAAAGCTGCTGTTGACATGGAGATATGGAAGCTATAGAGAGGGTGCCTAGCGTCTCAGATCGTTGAAGAACCCCCTAATTGATCCTGTAAATCGCTCTGGATAAGAGCGTCTGCTAAATGACAAAAGATGTTAGAGAGGGACAATGAAGAGATAGGTGATGAGGGGGAGAGGTACAAAGATAAACAGAGAGAGTGAGAGAGATATACACAAACAAGAGAAAGAGAGAGTGAGAGTAAAAGAGAGAGAGGACAGACAGTTCATACAGTGTGCTTCAGTGGTTATAATTACATACATGAGAGAGAGAGAAAGAGAGAGAGAGAGAGAGAGCGAGAGAGCGAGAGAGAGAGAGAAAGTCACCCAGCCTCCCTGTGCACTGGCCTGCACTGTATAAGGGGTCTCTGTCCGTCACTGTGTCACCTGGCCCTGTGAGTGTGTGAGTGCAGGCCAGGCTGTGTGGAAACTGTGTGTTTGGGCACATTAGGAGGCATTAGCAGGGGGAGCTTGCGAAGCAGCTGTGAATAATACATGGACATTATTTATGAGCAGAGAGCATGTCCTCTGGAGGGCAATGAGGCGCATGCTACGGCTACACACTCCAAAAAGTTACAGTGGGAGGGGGGACGGGAAGTGTTTGTTTACTTTACACTGTAAATCGATAGAATCGACAATACCTTTCCCAGTATATTTTCTCACCAGAAATAGCCAACTGTTGATAATGTTGAGGTCATCTAGCGGAGTGTTATTTAACTAAGTGAGTATGTATTTAGCTGAGTGCTAACAGTGTGTGTTTACAGGACCTCAGGGAGAAAGTTCATTCATCTGGCAGTCCTCCACCATGTCAGTTAGAGTTGGGGCAAAGATCCTCTCACCTTACAGTACGGGTGGCACAAGTGCACAATGACCTCAGCTCATCATAGACACACACACACACACACACACACACACACACACACACACACACACACACACACACACACACACACACACACACGCATGCACGCATTAATGTGGAGACAGAGTCAGTGTTTGCTAGACCATCACACTCCAGTTGGTTTAAGGAGAGGTGACAGGACCACCCACTGACCACCAGATGGAGGGAGCAGGAGAGGTCCCACATTACACAGACACCAACAGACAGACGGGCGGATGGACACACAGACTGTGTTTCTGGGGTTGGGCTAGGTCTGGCTCTTTGGGTCTGGGGTTAGCTCTTTGGGGTTGCTGGGCAGTGGTTAAGATAAAGTGGGATAAAGTGGGGCAGAGAGTCAGGACAGGGAGCTCTGGGTGGGCTGTTTGGGTGGGCCTAGTCTGTGTGGTCATGAAGCCCCTGGGTAGGATTAGGGTCAGGGGAGAAGGGTAGTTGGGTGGAAGGCTGGAGGGAAAAGGGCATCGGAGAGGAAATGCCAATATAGGACTGGACTCTAAAGACCAAGTCCTATAACACACCCACTGACTGAAAGAACTTCCATGCTGTTGTGTCAATCAATCAAATCCAATCAATCCAATTTGTATCATATTTATCAGTTTGTAACTGTAAACTGTCTGTCCCCTAAAATCAGACCAAGGACACCAGACAGTGACATTGGCAAATCTCTGTTGGGCAATACTGTACTACTGTACATGGCATTGGTTTGACCTTGATGGTGAAAACACCATAGGAGGGGTTTAAGCTGAAAGCCCAAGGTGGGAGTGAGGGATGAGGGAGGGACTGAGGATCGCACTCATTAATTTCCAGTCACAATGAGAGCCTGAGGACTTGGGGTATGGGGAGAGGAAGGGCGGAGAGGTAGGGTGAGAGGGTGGTGAGCAAGAGGGTGAGGAGGGCGATGGTAATAGTCTTAAGTGTTTGGTCAATCAAAACCCCCCTGCTAAAACCCTGATGTTCTAATGTTTCCACCTCCGCGCCCCTCGTCGCAGTGTGTGTGTGTGTGTGTGTGTGTGTGTGTGTGTGTGTGTGTGTGTGTGTGTGTGTCAGTCTGGAGAAGCAGTGGGGTGTACAGCACAGAGGCACACAGGCTATTAGATATGTCACAGAGAACCACTATGAGAATACGAGGGACAGATAGAAGGACAGCAAGCGAGAAGGACACAGAGAGAGAGAGAGAGACAGACAGACAGACAGACAGACAGACAGACAGACAGACAGACAGACAGACAGACAGAAAGAAAGAGCCACCCTCTTCCCTTTTCATCTCACCTGCCGAATCAACTAGCCCTGAAAATGGATGGCGCTGGAGCGTTGGGGCCATACCTGGCTGGGTATATTACTTCTACCACTCCTCTTTCTTTGTCAGTTCCTCTCTCTCCCCCCCTTCCTTCATCTCTCCATCTTAGTCTCATGGTCCCAGGTGAGAGGGTTACAAAGAATGATTTTAGGTCCTTCTCTCCTCATTCCTCTCCTTTTGCTCTCCACCTTACAGCAAATGTTTTTATTTTATTTAACCAGGCGAGTCAGTTACAAACACATTCTTATTTACAATAACAGCCTACCGAGGAACAGTGGGTTAACTGTCTCGTTCAAAGGCAGAACAAGAGATTTTTACCTTGTCAGCTCAGGGATTCGATCCAGCAACCTTTCTATAACTGGCCCAACGTTCTAACCAACTAGGCTACCTGCCGCCACTATCATCTTACTTACTATTTCTCTTTCTTTATTTCTCTCCCTCTTTCCCTCTCTCCTCCTGTCTTCATCTCTTCCGTACCCTCTTCCCATATTAAATCTAGATAGGCAGAGTTCAGGACCCACGTTGGTGGGAAAAGTATCCAATACCTTAATAGAAAGTGAAAGTCGCCCAATAAAGTACTACTTGAGTAAAAGTCTAAAAGTATTTGGTTTAAATATACTTTATTATCAAAAGTAAATGTTAAGTATCAAAAGGACAAATAAAAGTATAAATAATTTCACATTCCTTATATTATGCAAACCAGACGACACAATTGTATTGTTGTTTTTTTAAAATTTACAGATAGCCAGGGTCACACTCCAACACTCATAATTTACAGGGGAAGCATTTCTGTTTCGTGCTTCGGCCAGATCAGAGGCAGTGTGTGAATTGGAGCATTTTCCTGTCCTGCTAAGCATTCGAAATGTAACGAGTACTTTAGGGTGTCAGGGAAAACGTATGGAGTAAAAAGTACATTACCTTCTTTAGGAATGTAGAGAAGTAAAAGTAAAAATTGCAAAAACTATAAATAGTCAAGTAAAATACATATACCCCCAAAAAATACTTAAGTAGTACCTTAAAGTGTTTTTACTTGAGTACTTTCCACCACTGTTCACTAGCCCATAATGATATTGACCAGACAGACCTCCCCCATGTCTACTTGCCCCCATTCCAAACACCCATATGCACATCCCCCAAACCACATACACACACCCTTGCTCATATACAGTACAGTACACAGATGCACACACACCCTGCCCACACACATAGATCCTAATTGACTCTGTCACAGACTCTCGGTGGACACAGACTCTTGGTGGACCCACACACCGACACACACATAGACAAATCAGAATTGACTTTCTCTTGACAACAAACAGCCAGTGAAATGAGTGACTGTAGTTTGGTACCAGGAGCTACACAAGCACACAAGATCCATCACGGTTTAATGAGAAAGAGGAGTAAAAGAGGAAGTGAGAGTAGTCCCCGTATCCTGCTTTCACTCCATCAGTGATCCACGTGTCAAACCTGGTTGTTTATATCCACTGTGATGTAATGTGCCAGATAGTGACAGCAGGCTGTCAGAGCTACAGTACGTTACTGTGTGAAAACCAACATATGTGCTACATTGGACAGTGAGCATGTAAACAAGGGTGTGTGCGTGAGGGGGGGAGTTGTGTGTTTGAGTGTGTGCGTGCACACGTGTGTGTATTGGTTGGCTGATATGTGGGTGAAGGGAGGTGCCTGTATGCATCTGTGCGCTCTTAGCTAATCTCTGTGCGCTCTTAGCTACCTCTGTGCGCTCTTAGCTACCTCTGTGCGCTCTTAGCTACCTCTGTGCGCTCTTAGCTACCTCTGTGCGCTCTTAGCTACCTCTGTGCGCTCTTAGCTACCTCTGTGGGCTCTTAGCTACCTCTGTGGGCTCTTAGCTACCTCTGTGGGCTCTTACTACCTCTGTACGCTCTTAGCTACCTCTGTGCATTTGTTTCAAGCCTACATCTGTGCATGTAACTGTGTGTGTGATTCAGCATCAGGAGTCAGCGCTCCACACTACACTAGACTGTACCCCGGGACCTTCTGGTGCAGCTAAACAGACTGACAGGCAGCCTGTTATCTTTCTCTTTCTGACTGTCTGTCTGTTTTAACCTATCCAAATCTAAATGGCACAGGCTGCCATGTTAACACACACACATGCACACACACACGCATGCACTGCCCTGTGCCAGACTGCCATGAACAGTAAACTCACACTCCAGACATTAGCATGGGGTGTATGCCAACGCCTGCGCCCAGACACACTTGCATGCCAGAGGCATCTTTAATTAGATCCCAAACACACACACACACACACACACACTCCCCCGAAACACCCTGTTTTTAACCCAGACACCCCCCTGCCCATCTCTCTGACACACACATACACACATCACCATCCTCATTATTAATGCGCCATACACACACAGACTATAGAGAGCTCTTTTGAGTGTTTGATACGATTGACCCAGATCTTAAAGCGCGAATGGCTGGGGAGGGGGAGAAAAGTGTGTCTGGGGTGGGGTGTGTGTGTGTGAGGGGGGAGAGGGTTGGGCGGCTGGTGTGGAGTTTTTGTAAAGAGTCTAATTTGAAACCCAGTCGGGGATCGGTGGGCAGATTTCTCCAGTCAGTGTCTTTGCTGGAGAGAAGTGGAGAGAGACAGAAAGAGCAAGAGGGAGAAGGAGCGAGAAAGAGAGGGGGCAGGGAAACAGAGACTTTCTGGACCCCGATAACAGGCGTTATCTCCAGAACGTCTCTCCCTTTCCCCCCTTCCTCTCTTTTCAACCCTCATTCTTCTGAAGAACGAGATCTGATGTTCAAACTTAAGCCTGTTCATGTAAAGGAGGAGTACACGCCGAGGGGCTTCTTAAGGCTTTAGGAGTGCCTTTTTGGCACACAAACACACACAGATACTATAACAAATTCAGATGCTGCATGGGCTCAAGAAGACATCATTAGTCTTACTCCTCAAGGTTGTGACCAGTCTGTGAATGAAATAGAGTTGTCATATAGACACATTCCCCCAGCCGCATTCTGAAAAGTCGCACACACAGTCGCACACACTTCCCCAGAAAGGGTAGCTTGCATGTGACAGGAGTTGTTCCTGACCATGTGAAGTGAACAGGAAACACAAATGTTTACCTAGTCAGGTCATACAATTAGAAAGTATTCCAGATCCTACATTTGACTACAGCTTAAAATGTTCTGTCTTTGTTGTGAAAGCTAGCTTCGTTGTGGTAGCTAGTTTATGGAATGGCAAGAAAATGTTTGAAGTAGTCCCAAACTCATGCAATGAGTATGACAGATTCGTCTCTCTCATGTCCTTGTTGAATTTGTTTATAGATCTCCCTTGGATGATTTTTGTCTATCCACACATGGAATGAAAATATAATGAGACTATATGAAGATTTTCTTTGTCATTTGTGTGTGCAAATACATTATATTAAATAATATGGTTGGGTTTTTTGTGATAGTTGTCTGAAGGAATAATAACACATGCACAGTAGTAATATATGCCATTTGGCTGACGGTTTTATCCGAAGCGACTTGCATGCATTTTTCAGAAGGTTGGCCCCAGCGGGAATTGAACCCGCGACCCTGGTGTTGCAAGCGCCTATCTCTGAGAAAGAGAAAGGAGGAGAGCCGAGAGAGAGAAAGGGGTAGACCGGGAGAGAGAAAGGAGGAGACCGAGAGAGAGAAAGGAGGAGACCGAGAGAGAGAAAGGAGGAGACCGAGAGAGAGAAAGGAGGAGACCGAGAGAGAGAAAGGAGGAGACCGAGAGAGCAACAGAGAAACAAATGGAGAGAAGGAGACAGTAAGAAATAGAGAGAAAGAAACAGACATAAACAGAGAAACAGAGAGAAAGACATAGAGAGACTTTATCTACTGTCCAACAGCCTTGGTGATATGGCTAGGCTGGCAATCAACTGGATTTCACCATGCCACCCCCTACTAGGGCCAATCTCATTGCCTGCGTTACACACACACTCCCGCTGAGAACACACACACTCACACACACACACACACACACAGAGAACAAACACACAGACTACATCTGTCCCCACCATCCCTACCCGCCTTCCCTCCATCCCTCCCTTTGTCCCTCTGTGCAGGATTATCCCCGACACCCCCAACCACAAATACCAGCACCCACCAAAAGATAGTTCTAAGGCACAGAACGGCAAACAGAGACGTGTGTTCATATACACACACAAAGAGTAAACACATGCAGATTGAGATACAAAGTAAGAAGCAGCTCACCAAACCATGCAATATTCAAACTAACAAAATCCACACACCCATAAACTAGCCAAGAAAAAGCAAGAGGAGAAAGAGAAAACAGAAAAAGCACTGCTATATTATATAGTATATTATCAGGTTTCAGGTATGACCCAGATGTAAACAGTGTCGAAGAAACAAAAGTATATTTATAGTACAGGGGCAGGCAAACGACAGGTCAAAGGCAGGCAGAGGTCGGTAATCCAGAGAGGGTGCAAAAGGTCTGGAATGGCAGGCAGTCTCAGGGTCAGCGCAGGTAGGGGTCAATAATCCAGTGATGTGGGGCAAGGTACAGAACGGCAGGCCGGCTCAGGGTCAGGGCAGGCAGAAAGGTCAAAACCGGGAAGGACTAGAAAACAGGGAACAAATGCTGGTAGGTTTCACGAACCAAAACGAACTGGCAGCAGACAAACAGAGAACACAGGTATAAATAAACAGGGGATAATGGGGAAGATGGCGACACCTGGAGGGGGGTGGAGACAAGCACAAAGACAGGTGAAACAGATCAGGGTGTGACAGTATATTACATCTATATTTCACAAATAATTAGATTCATTAAAGTTTCCTCTCTCAGCCTAGAAATACTGTTAGTCCATGTGGAACTCTCACAGCCCCACTCACCATGGACAATCTAAGCCTTGTTGTTGTGGTTTTTGCATGGTGCCAAATTGGAGTCACAAGGAATAGCCTGCTGTCTGCTAGTGGGAGAGAAGCTCTCCTATTGAACAGAGCTGAACTAAAAGCTGGCATGAGCAACAAGACCTCACAAAATTGTGAAATTGACTTCAGAATTCAACGTTTGCCCACGGGAGGTAAAACATAGATTTTTGAAGGTTAAGTTGAGGCAGTCATTCTGGTTAAGGGTTAAGGTTTGGGATAAACAAATAAAAGACATGTGCCTAGCACTGGGATCTGCCTGGGCTAGAGGCCCTCCTCTGACTCTATAATGAAACACCCATCCCTCCCCAATCACTCATTACTGTAAAGTCCACTATTAATATGTGGAAAAAGTGTCCTTTTTTCATGACTTGACCCTTCATACCAAGTATCTAAAAGTAACTGGATGTGCATACACATACTACCTCTGAACTCCTCTCATATCAGCCGTCTCTGCCAGTGTTGTGATAAGAGCGAGAACATTCATGATGTACTGTGTTTCGGACTGTTCCCAAAGCAAGTTTCTGCCACTCTATTCTTACCGAAATAAAAAGTTGTGCGATTAGAACATTTCAGGGAACTGAGTGTGATGCAACGTGGGATTGTAGAATGATTCATTGATGAGTAGATAAGAGGTTTCTGTGTGCGTTACCATAGCCTTTAGGGTAATTCCTCAGCTATCATGTATTATATTCATGTCTGCATCTTCATGTGAGAGATATATATAGGGATATAGGACAAAAAGAAGAGGGGAGAGAGAAAAATGTTGAAAGAGAAGAAGAGAATATAGCGAAATGGGGAACGAGAATAATATTAATTGATAAAATGGCTTTTGTAAAGAGAGAGCGAGAGAGAGGGTTCATTCGACTGGTCAATGATCCAAGGCCAGCTCAGTTAATGACCTACCATTGTGACAATGAGTCATCATAATGCTGCATCAAATGTACATGATCCTAGGGGCATTGGCAAACACAATGTAAGTCACTTAATTTATGTGCCCCTAATTGCACCGAATACTTCTGTTTATCCTACAGCTAGTGTATGCAGTAATCATGAGCCTATGAATCAGAGATACACTGTTAGCACTGAGGCGGTGTGCCCTAGTAGGAAGACCACTTTGTGCACCCTGTAAATAAATGACATGAGTAAGTCTACTTCTGATACGCTTGCCAGTAAAGCATTAAAAACAATCAAGCATCCCAGAAAACTGATAAAAATAGCCCATATATGCAGCTTGAGAAACAAGGTCCATGAAGTCAATAACTTGCTTGTAACAGATGACATCTCTGAAACTCTCTGAATACCTTTGATGATACATTGGTAGCAATACATGGTTACAACATCTACCGAAAAGACAGAAATGCCAACGGGGGCGGTGTTCTGGCCAATATTCAGAACCACATTCCTGTAAAGCTTAGAGACTGTTGAAGTAATATGGCTACAGGTTCATCTGTCTCACCTAAAGCTCGTTCTTGTGGGAAGCTGCTATAGACCACCAAGTACTAACAGTCAGTATCTGGATAATATGTGTGAAATACTTGATAATGTATGTAATATCAACAGATAAGTATATTTTCTTGGTGATTTAAATATTGACTTGCTATCATCAAGCTGCCCACACAAGAAAAAAATTCAAACTGTAACCAGTGCCTGCACCCTGGTTCAGGTTTGTCAGTCAACCGACCAGGGTAGTTACAAACAGCACAGGAATTAAATCATCAACATGTATTGATCACATCGTTACTAATGCTGCAGAGATTTGCTTTAAAGCAGTATCCAAATCCATAGGATGTAGTGATCACAATATATTAGCCATATCTAGGAAAACCAAAGTTCCAAAGGCTGGGCCTATAATAGTGTATACGAGGTCATACAATACATTTTGTCGTGATTCATATGTTGATGATGTGAAAAATATTTGCTGGTCTATGGTGTGTAATGAGGAGCAACCAGACGCTACATATGACACATTTATGAAATAAAATCAAATCGAAATCAAATCAAATCAAATGTATTTATATAGCCCTTCGTACATCAGCTGATATCTCAAAGTGCTGTACAGAAACCCAGCCTAAAACCCCAAACAGCAAGCAATGCAGGTGTAGAAGTACGGTGGCTAGGAAAAACTCCCTAGAAAGGCCAAAACCTAGGAAGAAACCTAGAGAGGAACCAGGCTATGTGGGGTGGCCATTCCTCTTCTGGCTGTGCCGGGTGGAGATTATAACAGAACATGGCCAAGATGTTCAAATGTTCATAAATGACCAGCATGGTCGTATAATAATAAGGCAGAACAGTTGAAACTGGAGCAGCAGCACGGTCAGATGGACTGGGGACAGCAAGGAGTCATCATGTCAGGTAGTCCTGGGGCATGTTCCTAGGGCTCAGGTCCTCCGAGAGAGAGAAAGAAAGAGAGAAGGAGAGAATTAGAGAACGCACACTTAGATTCACACAGGACACCGAATAGGACAGGAGAAGTACTCCAGATATAACAAACTGACCCCAGCCCCCCGACACATAAACTACTGCAGCATAAATACTGGAGGCTGAGACAGGAGGGGTCAGGGGACACTGTGGCCCCATCCGAGGACACCCCCGGACAGGGCCAAACAGGAAGGATATAACCCCACCCACTTTGCCAAAGCACAGCCCCCACACCACTAGAGGGATATCTTCAACCACCAACTTACCATCCTGAGACAGGGCTGAGTATAGCCCACAAAGATCTCCGCCATGGCACAACCCAAGGGGGGGGCGCCAACCCAGACAGGGTGACCACATCAGTGAATCAACCCACTCAGGTGACGCACCCCTTCCAGGGACGGCATGAGAGAGCCCCAGTAAGCCAGTGACTCAGCCCCTGTAATAGGGTTAGAGGCAGAGAATCCCAGTGGAAAGAGGGGAACCGGCCAGGCAGAGACAGCAAGGGCGGTTCGTTGCTCCAGAGCCTTTCCGTTCACCTTCCCACTCCTGGGCCAGACTACACTCAATCATATGACCCACTAAAGAGATGAGTCTTCAGTAAAGACTTAAAGGTTGAGACCGAGTTTGCGTCTCTGACATGGGTAGGCAGACTGTTCCATAAAAATGGAGCTCTATAGGAGAAAGCCCTGCCTCCAGCTGTTTGCTTAGAAATTCTAGGGACAATTAGGAGGCCTGCGTCTTGTGACCGTAGCGTACGTGTAGGTATGTACGGCAGGACCAAATCAGAGAGATAGGTAGGAGCAAGCCCATGTAATGCTTTGTAGGTTAGCAGTAAAACCTTGAAATCAGCCCTTGCTTTGACAGGAAGCCAGTGTAGAGAGGCTAGCACTGGAGTAATATGATCAAATTTTTTGGTTCTAGTCAGGATTCTAGCAGCCGTATTTAGCACCAACTGAAGTTTATTTAGTGCTTTATCCGGGTAGCCGGAAAGTAGAGCATTGCAGTAATCTAACCTAGAAGTGACAAAAGCATGGATTAATTTTTCTGCATCATTTTTGGACAGAAAGTTTCTGATTTTTGTAATGTTACGTAGATGGAAAAAAGCTGTCCTTGAAGTGGTCTTGATTTGTTCTTCAAAAGAGAGATCAGGGTCCAGAGTAACGCCGAGGTCCTTCACAGTTTTATTTGAGACGACTGTACAACCATTAAGATTAATTGTCAGATTCAACAGAAGATCTCTTTGTTTCTTGGGACCTAGAACAAGCATCTCTGTTTTGTCCGAGTTTAAAAGTAGAAAGTTTGCAGCCATCCACTTCCTTATGTCTGAAACACATGCTTCTAGCAAGGGCAATTTTGGGGCTTCACCATGTTTCATTGAAATGTACAGCTGTGTGTCATCCGCATAGCAGTGAAAGTTAACATTATGTTTTCGAATAACATCCCCAAGAGGTAAAATATATAGTGAAAACAATAGTGGTCCTAAAACGGAACCTTGAGGAACACCGAAATTTACAGTTGATTTGTCAGAGGACAAACCATTCACAGAGACAAATTGATATCTTTCCGACAGATAAGATCTAAACCAGGCCAGAACTTGTCCGTGTAGACCAATTTGGGTTTCCAATCTCTCCAAAAGAATGTGGTGATCGATGGTATCAAAAGCAGCACTAAGGTCTAGGAGCACGAGGACAGATGCAGAGCCTCGTTCCGATGCCATTAAAATGTCATTTACCACCTTCACAAGTGCCGTCTCAGTGCTATGATGGGGTCTAAAACCAGACTGAAGCATTTCGTAAACATTGTTTGTCTTCAGGAAGGCAGTAAGTTGCTGCGCAACAGCCTTTTCTAAAATTTTTGAGAGGAATGGAAGATTCGATATAGGCTGATAGTTTTTTATATTTTCTGGGTCAAGGTTTGGCTTTTTCAAGAGAGGCTTTATTACTGCCACTTTTAGTGAGTTTGGTACACATCCGGTGGATAGAGAGCCGTTTATTATGTTCAACATAGGAGGGCCAAGCACAGGAAGCAGCTCTTTCAGTAGTTTAGTTGGAATAGGGTCCAGTATGCAGCTTGAAGGTTTAGAGGCCATGATTATTTTCATCATTGTGTCAAGAGATATATTACTAAAACACTTGAGCGTCTCTCTTGATCCTAGGTCCTGGGAGAGTTGTGCAGACTCAGGACAACTGAGCTTTGAAGGAATACGCAGATTTAAAGAGGAGTCCGTAATTTGCTTTCTAATAATCATAATCTTTTCCTCAAAGAAGTTCATGAATTTATCACTGCTAAAGTGAAAGTCATCCTCTCTTGGGGAATGCTGCTTTTTAGTTAGCTTTGCGACAGTATCAAAAAGGAATTTCGGATGGTTCTTATTTTCCTCAATTAAGTTAGAAAAATAGGATGATCGAGCAGCAGTAAGGGCTCTTCGGTACTGCACGGTACTGTCTTTCCAAGCTAGTCGGAAGACTTCCAGTTTGGTGTGGCGCCATTTCCGTTCCAATTTTCTGGAAGCTTGCTTCAGAGCTCGGGTATTTTCTGTGTACCAGGGAGCTAGTTGCTTATGACAAATGTTTTTAGTTTTTAGGGGTGCAACTGCATCCAGGGTATTCCGCAAGGTTAAATTGAGTTCCTCAGTTAGGTGGTTAACTGATTTTTGTCCTCTGGCGTCCTTGGGTAGACAGAGGGAATCTGGAAGGACATCAAGGAATCTTTGTGTTGTCTGTGAATTTATAGCACGACTTTTGATGTTCCTTGGTTGGGGTCTGAGCAGATTATTTGTTGCAATTGCAAACGTAATAAAATGGTGGTCCGATAGTCCAGGATTATGAGGAAAAACATTAAGATCCACAACATTTATTCCATGGGACAAAACTAGGTCCAGCGTATGACTGTGACAGTGAGTGGGTCCAGAGACATGTTGGACAAAACCCACTGAGTCGATGATGGCTCCGAAAGCCTTTTGGAGTGGGTCTGTGGACTTTTCCATGTGAATATTAAAGTCACATGAAATTGTTTATTCCAGTTACTAATAAGCATGCACCCATTAAGAAAATGACTGTAAAAACTGTTAAATCCCCTTGGATTGATGAGGAATTGAAAAATTGTATGGGAGGGATGAAGAGAAATGTATGGCAAATAAGTCTGGCAACCCAACTGATTGGCAAACGCACTGCAAATTAAGAAATCATGTGACTAAACTAAATAAAAATAAACTATACTATGAAACAAAGATCAATTATATAAAGAATGATAGTAAAAAGCTTTGGGGCACCTTAAATAATATTTTGGTGAAAAAAAGCCTACTTGGCTCCATCATTCATTGAATCAGATGGCTCATTCATCAGAAAGCCCACTGATATTTCCAACTCCTTCAATTACTTTTTCATTGGCAAGATAAGCAAACTTAGGGAAGATATGCCAGCAACAAACGCTGACACTACACATCCAAGTATATCTGACCAAATTATGAAAAACAAGAATTGTCAGTGTGGAAGAGGTGAAAAAATTATTGTTGTCTATCAACAATGACAAGTCACCGGGGTCTGACAATCTGGATGGAAAAAAACTGAGGATAATAGCAGACGATATTGCCACCCCTATTTGCCACATCTTCAATAGCCTACTAGAAAGTGTGTGCCCTCAGGACTGGAGGGAAGCTAAAGTAATTTCGCTACCAAAGAATAGTAAAACCCCCTTTACTGGCTCAAATAGCCAACCAATCATCCTGTTACCAACCCTTAGTAAACTTCTGGAAAAAAATTGTGTTTTACCAGATACAATGCTATTTGACAGGAAATAAATTGACAACAGACTTTCAGCATGCTTCTAGGGAAGGGCACTCAACAAGCACAGCACTTACACAAATGACTGATGACAGGCTAGGAGAAATTGGTGATAAAATGATTGTGGGTGCTGTCTTGTTAGACTTCAGTGCAGCTTTTGACATTATCGAACATAGTCTGCTGCTGGAAAAATGTATGTGTTTTGGCTTTACACCCCCTGCTATAATGTGGATAAAGAGTTACTTGTCTAACAGAACACAGAGGGTGTTCTTTAATGGAAGCCTCTCAAACATAATCCAGGTACAATCAGGAATTCCCCAGGGTAGCTGTTTAGGTCCCTTGCTTTTTTCAATTTTTACTAACGACATGCCACTGACTTTGAGTAAAGCCAGAGTGTCTATGTATGCGGTTGACTCAACACTATACACGTCAACTACTACAGCAACTGAAATGACTGCAACACTTAACAAAGAGTTGCAGTTAGTTTCAGAGTGGGTGGCAAGGAATAAGTATTTCTAAAACTAAATATTTCTAAAACTAAAAGCAATGTACTTTGGACAAAACATTCACTAAACCCTAATCTTCAACTAAATGTTGTAAGAAATAATGTGGAAATTGAGCAAGTTGAGATGACTAAACTGCTTCGAGTAACACTAGATTGTAAACTGTCATGGTCAAAACATATTGATACAATAGTAGCTAAGCTGGGGAGAAGTATGTCCATAATAAAGCACTGCTCTGCCTTCTTAATAACAACACTGTCAACAAGGCAGGTCCTACAGGTCCTAGTTTTGTCGCACCTTGACTGCTGTTCCGTCGTGTGGTCAGGTGCCACAAAAAAGGCAGCAATGCTGGCCCTTGGATGTACACAGAGAGCTAATATTAAAAATATGCATGTCAATGTCTCCTGGCTCAAAGTGGAGGAGAGATTGACTTCATCATTACTTTATGAGACATATTGACATATTGAATGCACCTGTCTAAACTAGACTATGTCTGTCTAAACTACTGGCACAAGCTCAGACACCCATGCATACCCCACAAGACAAGTCCCTCTTCACAGTCCCCAAGTGCAGAACAGACTATGGGAGGCACACAGTACTACAGAGAGCCATGACTACATGGAACTCTATTCCACATCAAGTAATTGATGCAAACAGTAAAATTAGACTTAAAAAATAGAAAAAAACACCTTATGGAACAGTGGGGAATGTCAAGCAACACAAACATAGGCACAGACGCATGCATACACACTAACACACGATGGTATACACACACATACACATGGATTTAGTACTGTAGATATGTGGTAGTGGTGGAGTAGGGGCCTGAGGGCATACAGGGGGGTGTTGAAATCTGTGAATGTATTGCAATGTTTTTAAAATTGTATAAACTGCCTTAATTTTGCTGGACCCCAGGAAGAGTAGCTGCTAATGAGGATCCATAATAAATTCAAATACAAATTAGCAGAGTGGAAGTCAAGCTGAAAGCGCTGTGTCTCGACAGGAGGGATACTGTATACTCCAACATACCAGGGAGTCACAGGACACACACACACACACACACACACGGGAAGCATGCACCAACTTCCCACTGGGACACAATGGTTGAATCAACGTTATTTCTACATAATTTCAATATATACTGAACAAAAATATAAAAGCAACATGCACAAGATCGCTGAAATAAAAAGATCCCCAAAATGTACACCATTCTAGATGATTCTGTGCTTCCAACTTTATGGCAACATTGTACATGATCACCTTTTTCAGCCTTGATAGCTGACTTGATGAAGGTAATGATGACAAAAGAGACACAGAGCAGGGAGACTAGACAAACCCTTCAGCCTTGATAGCTGACTTGATGAAGGCAATGATGACAAAAGAGACACAGAGCAGGGAGACTAGACAAACCCTTCGGCCTTGATAGCTGACTTGATGACAAAAGAGACACCAAGCAGGGAGACTAGACAAACCCTTCAGCCTTGATAACTGACTTGATGAAGGTAATGATGACAAAAGAGACACAGAGCAGGGAGACTAGACAAACCCTTCGGCCTTGATAGCTGACTTGATGAAGGTAATGATGACAAAAGAGACACAGAGCAGGGAGACTAGACAAACTCTCGGGGCGGCTGGAGCAACAACATTCCCCTAAGGTGCAATTAAAAAGGAACACAGGAACCGAACACAGGAACCCCCCTCCCCACACACACACACACAACAAGTGAATAAATAACTCAGCCCCATCAGGCTGGCCTGAACACAATAACAGCAATAGAAACAGAGAGACAATGTCAGAGGAAGGACCATGTTACATGTATTGACACCGCTGTGTAGTGATGTTAAGGCCTGGTGACCACAGCAACAAACTATGTCATCATGGTGCCTTGACTTTGCAATCGCTCTCTACAAGTCCTCCTTCTGTGACTGGTTGCCTGTCTGTTGAGGACAAGTGACAGACAGAACCACCCACGCCAGGACTGAGAGATACCCTACTTATTCCACCAGATTAATAAGATGGAGACTTATCATCTAAATTGTGTGGAACTGTTCATTCTCTGATGTTAGTCCACATCCACATAGTTCAGTGTCCATCACTTCCATGTGGTTATTAAAAAACAAATTGAACTTGATCATTAGCCTACTTTTACCATTTGACATTGCACCAAATACTTTGTTTTTTTCTTTCAATTAATTATTTAATTAACAATATTGCTCCACAGAGGGGAAACTGAGTTTGACACATGCAGGGACAATACGCATTAGGGCTGGTATCTTTCAAGGATTTTAGTTAATTCTAAATAATGCCATTGTTCACGAGAATCGTTTTTCATTAATTGGGCTATTTTGTATTTAACAATATGGTATATATACTAGAAACTAATGGACACATGGACACAGATATAATACATTTATAATACATGAATACAGTTATTAAAATATAAATGATCAAAGTTACAATAGATTGCCATTGATTTTCTGTTAATTGCCAAAATCACTGAAGGTTCCAGTGACTTTCTAAATTACTGGTAGCTTTGAAACCCTAATACAGACAAGAAGTTCCAGTCTTCATGAGTTCTCTACCCTAAATGTAACTCATTTATATGACCTAAAATATGAACTCAGATATTTAAAACTGCTTTTGACAGTGGAAAATAACTCTTCATTTGCAGTCTCTTCACTGAAGACCCTTGGATCCTGAACCCATTTCACCTAGGAGCCCCTACCCCCACCCTCCTCCTCGCCCCAGCCCCACAGCCTGTGGGTATCTTCCTGTATCTGTGTGTGTGTACCTCCCCCCTCCTCATCCTCCCACCTCCAGAGCCCATAGTCCACCATGCTGTGGACTGTTCTCCTAGCCCTGCTGGTTCTCCTCCTGCTGCAGACCCAGCTATGTGTCTGTCTACGGGTGCTCAGAGTTGCTGGCTATTCTTCCCCCTCATCCTCCCCCTCTCGTAATGCCACCAAGCAGCGACTACCTGGAGCCATCATCATCGGCGTGCGTAAAGGTGGCACCAGGGCCCTCCTGGAGATGCTCAACCTCCATCCGGACGTAGAGGTGGCCAAGGCTGAGGTAATGATAAATAGAAACATCATCATGACCATCTCAACTTAAATTGTAAAGACTTTCACACAATAGACTACTCTCAAAGCTTTAACATAATGGTATGAAAATAGTCATGCAGCATAACAGAATGAAAGAACAAGATAAAATCCTAGAATGCAGACTTTACAGAAGTAAAAAAAAAAATTGTGGGGGGGGGGGTAAGGTATTAAACAACCCTACATACTTTCTTTTTAGGTGCACTACTTCAACGTGGAAGAGCACTACCGGCGTGGGCTGGCGTGGTATCGTGCCCAGATGCCCTTCACCCTGCCTGGGCAAGTGACGGTGGAGAAAACCCCTGGCTACTTTTCCTCTCCCCAGGTCCCTCAGCGGGTCTGGGAGATGAACCCTGCTGTCCGACTCCTGCTGATCGTCCGGGACCCCGCTGAGCGCCTCGTCTCCGACTACACCCAGGTTCTCCATAATAGGGTGACCCGCCACAAGCCCTACAAGTCTCTAGGTAAGTTGCACCGAGGTTAGAGTGGTGACCCAGTAACCGAAAGGTTGCTAGTTCAAGTCCCAGGCGATAGATAATTGGGGGCTGCTTGTGTCAGATCATTACTACCACCACCATCATTCACTTGAGAAATGCAGTTAACAACAAAAATGTAAATCCATCCAGTGCTCCATACCTCAGATCCTGTTCCTCTTAACCTATATGTGTGCCAAGAGTTAGGAAAAAGCAAAGACAATATACATTTCTGCTCTAAATATTATATTATATTCTACTCTATTTCATGTATTCTATTGTAGAAGAGCTGCTGCTCCGCCAGGGCCACATTGACCCGGCCTACAAAGCCCTGCAGAGGAGTCTGTACCACCAACACCTGGACCGCTGGCTGGAAGTCTTCCCCAGGGAGCAGGTCCATGTGGTGGACGGAGAGGCCCTCATCAGAGACCCCTTCCCAGAGCTCCGGAGGGCGGAGAGGTAATGTTATACCTAATGTAATTTTTGGGTGTGTTCCAAAAACACACCCTCTGGTCAAAAGTAGACATTATAAGATTCTGACCTTACGATCACTGATCATCTTCCCTGTAAGGTCGGAACGGCAGGCTGCCCAGGAAACCAGGTAGCCGGCATGAGATACAGCTCAGGAAAACATACCTCAATCCAGGGATGGAGATGCTAGGTAGCCAAAGCCACAGCAGACATTTTCAAAGGATAGTCAGTCAATCAGCTCCTTTGTTGTTCAACATGACATTCCATAATGGGATGGCTAGTCAAGAATACTACACTATATAGGAAATAGGGTACAATTTGGGACACAGGCTTATACTTGAATAAAATGGCCTAAGTTAAACTTTATCACCACGCACTTTAACTTGTAGCCTACATATTTAACCAACCGTGCTTTTTGAATACATTTAGCCTCATGTCTATTGTTGGTAAAAATTCACAGAGATGAGCACACCAAACACAACGAACTGGAAGTTCATTGAAAGGACCCGGAAATAGCAGTCTTCTTCTTATTCATCTTATATGTTATTATGGCGGTCCACAAACACACGTTAGAGGTGCATGCCGCCACCTACTGTACAGGTGGTAAACTATAGAAAAAACATCCATTGTATTAAAGGGGGATAAAAACGACATCATGTAAACAAACAAAAACAGACACAAAAAAATAACATCACATCCCTACACAGGCTGAGGGGCATGTGAGGGCGGAGCATCCTTTGACAAGATTTCTTGCAATGCCTCGGCTGTAAACTCACTGAGTCCCAAAAAGCATACTGCTGCACGATAATTCAAATGTTATCTGATTTCTTCTTTGTTTGTGCTGTGCAGTTTATGACCACTGCAATAAATGCTACAAAGTCCACCTTTTCTACATGTTATATATCAGGATCCCTTGATTGCCGAGAAACATTCACTGGTGCAGTCTCAATTACCATGGCGTCTTCAACGCCACTCGCTCCTTCAACTCTTTTCTCCACCTCCAGATAGGAGACAAGCTGGACAGCCCTTATTCTCCCCACCTCTGTCTCCTTCACCCTAACAGCGCAATCCAGGGACTAGGGCATATGTTCGCCACCACCAGTGGAGGCTCCTGAGGGGAGGATGGCTCATAATACTGGCTGGAACTGAGCAAATGGAATGGCATCAAACCATGTGTGATACCATTCCACCTATTCCTCTCCAGCCATTACCACGAGCCCATCCTCCCCAAATAAGGTGCCACCAAACTTCTGTGGCCACCACAGTTGCAGCATATAACATCAGCTGGCATATGATTTTTTCCCCCCCTATCTGCACTTGAGACATGCCCAAATCTTTTGCATTTATTACACTGGAGGAGCTTAAGGACAACAGCTCTTAAAAGATATTTCATAAAGCCTAGCTTTACATGAGAAGGGAGAGACATTATAATATGGACGAAGTGGGTTTTCTTACTCCATTCGCCACACAGGTCAGTCATCATGCACAAATCACTTCATCTACTTCCTCAGGTATATCATCTGCATCCACTTCATGCGCAACCCCAGAGACAGGCGCCCTGCTTCGTAAATCCATACACAAAACTGCATTCAAAAATATTTTCGAGGTGCAAAGTATGTTCCACGGACACACAAAAAATCTAACTAAAACCAGAATTTGCGGCTGCCACCAACGCCACCTCACCCAATGCACCCATGAAACTTATTAGCTTCCATCCCAACTTTACTTATTTTGTTTCCTTTCTTTTTCATGACTGTAGCCCACTCATTCTCACTCTCATCTTTATCCGACCCGCCATCAGTTTCGAACAGAACATCCATTTCCGCCATCTTCCCTTTGGCCTGAATAAAAAATGGCCTCCAAGAGAAGATCCTTTCATGGCCCACTTGTTACTTTTGTCTGTATGTAACTTATATTGTGTAAGATGCTATTCATTTGCCTCATTGAGGAGATTAAAGTTTTTAATCTAATCTCATCTAATGTAGGCCGTCATTGTAGTAGGCCATCATCGTAAATAAGAATTTGTTCTTAACTGACTTGCCTAGTTAAATAAAATAAATAAATGATCTATAGGTTCCTGGACCTGCTGCCCCGCATCACTCCCTCCAACTTCTACTTCAACACAACTAAAGGTTTCTACTGCCTCCTCTCTGCTGGGGGCCATGACAAGTGTCTGGATGAGTCCAAGGGGAGGCCCCACGCTCCTCTCAGCTCCCGGGCCTTCAGGAAGCTCTGCCGATACTTCAAAGAACCCAACCGCCTGTTCTTTGAAATGGTGGGACGTTCCTTCTCCTGGTGCTGACTGTGCATCAAGAAACAAAAGGCCCTTTATTGCTCTGATACCCCCTTTAATGGGACAGAGAGAGGGGACAGACAGGGCCAACTGGAGATATTGGCCATAATAGCAAATATTTGGGATGCCTTTGAAATGGTCACCTGTTCCCTATGTAGTGCACTACTTTTGGGCAGAGTGGGTACCATTTAGAACGTAATCTTAGAGACTCTTAGAGACACTAAGAGCAGGTCAACAGTGAAAAGACATTGGCCTGTGTGAAGTTACTGTTGATTGATTGGACGGATAGGTAGATTGGTGTGTTGACTGTCACGTAGGGGGGTGGATGGGATGAATGGATGAATAGTTTGCTGTGCAGACTGTTGGGTGTGCGGATGGATTAATTTATGTGTTAATTGAAGGGTGTGGGTGGATGAATTGACTGAGAGATGAAAGGATAAAACCACAGATGCACACAGACGATTTTAAAGATCTTTAGAGGTGTTACGTTTTGAATGTTCTCAATTGTCTTACTGTCAATGTGCTGAACCAAGCCAGGCCTGGGAGTGAAAAGCACAACAAGCATAGACTGTGTAAGATAACTCTCACTGAGGGACACTATTTCTAACTACCCATAGAAATAGATGGTGGGTACATTCAATATGGCAGCTGGTCCACCCATCACGGAACATTGACTTGAATGGGAATATCCATTCTAGTGATCTGTTTTTTTTTTTAATGGTACTACCTGCTGGAGAACATGAACTGAAGTGCCCATTCTCTAATACTGTATGCCTGGTGGTCCTAATAGCACCTGATCATGACTCTTGCTGGTGCCTGTCATTGTTGGCCTTGGTTGCACAAACTGGAATGAAATCGAGTGTAAGAAAATAATTACAATAAACTGTGCCATACAATTGTATCGTGAACAATCACGACAAAAACAAATCTTGTCATTTTGATGGTCATTAAAATGAGTTTCAGAGCAGATACCATTGGAGGAAATGTATAAGTGTACAGAAAATAGAGGGTAGAAGAATGCTTTGAAATTAGATGGGGCTTATTGTTGCACTATAACTGAATGCTTAATTGCATAAAAGGTCAGTCCATCTGAAGATCTACTGTACCCATATGAAGCTATTTCAAAACCGAGTCTGAAGATTGAGGCTGCTTACCATTTTCACAAAATCGTTTACCATTGTAAAAAGTATGCCTGTGAGCTAAAATAATGTCCTCATTTAGATAATCATGTGTACTTATCTTGTTATTATTCTAATATTTTACTATCAAATGTTCAATAGAAATGTATATTTTTGGGATTGTTGAATTTAGATTTTAAGGTGTTTGAGCTGTAATGCATTGTAAGTATGTTTTCTAAAATCTTCTTCAATAAATGTGTACTGTTGTACTTTAACCCAGAGAAAATAACTATATTTAATAGAACATAGCGATTGGGGGGGTACCAACTAAAATACATTACTAGGCCTAGACAGAACGTATTGTAAAGATCATATTGTAATGTCTGCTTCCAACCCACACTCTCAAAAACCTAGATCCCCTGAACGCAGCTCACTCTCCAGATCCCAATCACCTGAATTCTAATCACCTGTTCACACACCTGTATGTCATTATCACACATTATTTTGTTCAGTTCTTTGCCCCCATCACTGTGAGGTATTATTTGTTTTGCGACACAAGTCTATCGGAGCAGTTTTTGCCGTGATTTACTCCTCCCTTGTATGATAGTTTTTACCTGACTCACTATCGGATTTCCTGTAATCTACCTATTTCCTGATCTCCCGGACAACTAGCCTTTTCCCTGCCTGTACTGTTGCCCTTTTGGACCCCTGTGTATGACCTTCTGCCTGCCCCTGGACCCAGCTACCTGCCTCCTCCTGTGGTTCTTTGCAATAAACACCTGCTGCGCTTAAAACCAGCTCTCTGTCTCCCATCGTGTTCATTACACATATGTCCTATCTCAGCAGGTCAAATACATAATAACACATAGGGCTTTAAATACACATACAGTGTGTTGACTTTTAACAGTTGTGTGTAAGTCTAATACATGTATTAGCTCTACACTTACAACAGTTACAGGTCAGCACCATGTGTGTGCTATTCTAAAATATAGTCAAACCACAATCTCTATTATTATTATTATTATTATTATTATGTTCAGTCAGGTTCATAATTATTGGTAACCTTGAAAAGATTAGCAAAAAAGTATAAATATATTTTTTTTAAAGTGAAATTATATTATTTTACACCAGGGTTGCCCACCTGGAGGCCTGCGGGTGTTTTTATTTAGCCACCCAAGTTGATGATGCTTAACCAGGGCCCCAGGACCAGTGGAAGCAAAATAGCCCCATAACATCAAAGAAGCACCACCATATTTCAAGGGAAAGGGGATAACTAGTCAGTTGCACAACTGAATGCATTCAACCGAAATGTGTCTTCTGCATTTAACCTCTGAATCAGAGAGGTGTTGGGGGCTGCCTTAAGTGACATCCACATCATCAGTGCCTGGGGAGCAGTTGTTATTCAGGGTTAACTGCCTTGCTCAAGGGAGGAACATCAAATTTTTTTCTACCTTGCCAGCTCAGGGGTTCAAACCAGCGACCTTTCAGTTACTGGCCCAACACTATCAGCCACTAGGCTACCGCAGGTATGAGGTACTTTTATTCATATGCTTCCATTTTATCAACGCCAAACCCACCACTGGTGTGCGTGTGGCCAAATAGCTCTATTTTCATGTCATCTGGCCATAGCACCGCCTGGAGTTTGATAAATGGCACTGGCACTTGGACTGGAACCCTGCTTTGGGTAAGATGACCTGAAAATAGAGCTATTTGGCCACACACACACCAGTGCTGTGTTAGGTGTTGAAAAACAGAAGCATATGCAGAAAAGTACCTCATACCTACAGTAAAATATGGTGGTGGATCTTTGATATTATGGGGCTATTTTCTTTTTTAGATAGCAGTGTGATGTCTGTAACACCAGCAAGACAATAACCCCAAGCACTAATCAGAATCCACAAAGAAATGGTTAATTGACCACAAAATCAACATTTGGCAATGGCCATCTCAATCTCCGGACTTGAACCTGATTGAAAAGCTGTTTTGAATTGAAGAAGGCAGTCCATAAGAGCAGATGAAGGATATCAAGGACCTGGAAAGATTCTGTATGGAGGAATGGTCTAAGATCCCTCCCATCGTGTTCTCCAATCTCATAAAACTGTTAAGAAAAAGGCTTAGCGTCGTTATCCTCGCAAGGGATATTGAAAACGGGTGCCAATAATTTTTTCCCTTATCCTTTTGAGATTTACTTGTTAAAAAAAAAAATCTCTTTCTATGAGGAATAATATTTGCATAGAATAACATAATTTCCCAATTTTTTGGAGCATACAATATAGCTCAGTATTTGTATAATGTTTTTAAAGTATTTTTTCACATCTTTATCAAGGGTGTCAATAATTCTGAACCTGACTGTGGTTGTTCAAGTGCTTTGATATCTATCTTTGTTGTGACAGTCTAACACTGGATGAACATGTTAGACTGTAAATGCAGGTTGACAGCAGAAAGTTCATCTCTGGGTCAGACTCAACAGCGAGGAGGCAGCGGTGTAGTGGAGGCTAAATGCAAGTAAACACTTTTTTTGCGGTACAGTTTACTCACCTTTTGCAGAAAAATGTATTAAAAGTGTAGGAAGTTTACACACCTATTTTTTTTTTACCACTACCTCACTTTGAGTAAGGTAAAGGTCACAAGTGACGACAAAGAAACAGACCTTGCCTAGGTGTGTGTGTGTTTGGAGAGAGAAAGAAAGAGAAAGAGGTGTATAACATCAGTAGACTCCCAGGGGTCTTGTCTTAAACAGAAGAAAACACAGGAAATGTGTCTCAATTGCCACAGAGATAGGGCTTTCAAAGGCTAGGAGTGAAACAAGGGGAGAGGTTTCCCTTCATCTCTCTTAGCTCAGTGGGTGTGCTTGCATTCTGCAGAGAGAGAGAGAAAGAGAGAGATGACATCAATATCACAAGTAGGGTTGTACATTTTGGGGAATATTCAGAGGTGGAAACTTTCTGTGGGAATTAACGGGAATATATGGGAAGGAAATATATGCAAATGAATATTAATACTATTTAAATGTAGATGTTTTTTGCATTGGATATATTTACCATATAATATGGAGACAGAAACATAAACCGTTTACCTTATCATAAGTAGACATAATTGCAATGATTAAATCCTTCCAATAGAAATAAAAAAAACAATTTAGTTACAAATTGAACTTTAATTAAATGAGCTGACTCTTCACATGGGATGATTTCACTGAACAACAAAAGAAAGGGAATATTGAATGATCCCCAACGATCCATCGCATCTCCCAAAAACGTTTTCAACATAAAATGTGATGGGGTCAAATTGGGGTCATGATAGGGGCTGCACTAAATGTTAGATGTATTATAATAATTGATTATTCTTATGTTGTATTAATAGAAGGGGAGGGGCTGTGGTACCCCTCCTCATCTACATTTATAAGGTCCTAGACTACAGATTAATAATACATATATTCGTTGTAAGGTTTTAGAATTGTTCCAATCTTTTCTAAGTCTCTGCCTCTTATAAATAAATGGAGTCTGTGAGAAAGCATTACAAAGATGAACAAAGAGCCCTGCAGGGGAGTAGAAGAGATAAGAGGCTAGTCAGACATACCTCTATAAATCAACTTGAAGGAGTGGACATTTACTGCCGAGGCCTTAGAAAACACTGGAACTATTGTATCTCTTGCAAGTTAGTATAGCTGTGTATGCATGGGCTTGGTCTGAGAAGTAGCAGGTAATGACGTATGCAGTGACATCACAGGGGGTTGACTACAGGCATGATAAAAGCAACTTGGACTTTTCCTATGGGGCAGAACTCATGAGAGACATCAGTTGTATGTGTGATGTTTGATCTTTGACTTCTGTCTACAGCTGTATTTTGATTAAAATTGTTATAATTTATCAGTGCACATTTTGAGTGTTCCTTATTTGTTAAGTAAATAAAACGGAACCAAAAAACGAAAAACAGAACCAACAAATGATAGTCTGAAAACTAAAGCTTTTGGTTGTCTTCCTCTCAGGCTTCCATGTCTTCTCCCTGGACCTCCTCAATGTCTACCGCTTGAACATCAGACTCTGAGGCCTCATCTTCACTGTTACTTTCCAACCTTGTTGAGGATGGCTGGTCGTCAGGCTCAAAAAGCCTAAAATCTGCCCGGATGGCCACCAATTTTTTAACCCTTGTATTGGTCAGCCTGTTGCGTGCTTTGGCGTGTGTGTTCCCAAACAAGGACCAGTTGTGCTCTGAGGCGGCTGATGTTGGTGGGATTTGGAGGATGATGGAGGCAACAGGCTGAAAGAGCCTCAGATCCACAAAGCCCCTTCCACTAGGTGGCTGATGAGATATGTTGGCATGACTGCAATATAGCATCTCCATCCCAAAGTCATTGCTTGGAAGTGTACTTTGCCAGACTGCCAAGAACCTTACCCTCATCCAGGCCAAGGTGTCGAGATACAGTAATGATGACACCATAGACCGTGTTGATCTCTGCACCAGACAGGATGCTCTTGCCAGCACACTTGGGGTCCAATATGTACGTTGCGGCGTGTATGGGCTTCAGGCAGAAGTCCTCACGCTTTTGATGTATTTCAGAACTGCAATTTCCTCTGCTTGGAGCCACAGTGAAGTGGGCAGGGCGGTACAGATTTCTTCTCTTACAGTGAGAGAAAAAAGTATTTGATCCCCTGCTGATTTTGTACGTTTGCCCACTGACAAAGTCTATAATTTTAATGGTAGGTTAATTTGAACAGTGAGAGAGAATAACAAAAAAAAAACGCATGTCAAAAATTGTATAAATGGATTTAAGGGAAAGGGAAATAAGTATATGACCCCTCTGCAAAACATGACTTAGTACTTGGTGGCAACCCCAGAGGTCAGACGTTTCTCGTAGTTGGCCATCAGGTTTGCACACATTTCAGCTCCATTTTGGTCTCATCTGACCACAACACTTTCACCCAGTTGTCCTCTGAATCATTCAGATGTTTATTGGCAAACTTCAGACGGGCATGTATATGTGCTTTCTTGAGCAGGGGGACATTGCGGGCGCTGCAGGATTTCAGTCCTTCACGGCGCAGTGTGTTACAAATTGTTTTCTTGGTGACTATGGTCCCAGCTGCCTTGAGATCATTGAAAAGATCCTCCCGTGTAGTTCTGGGCTGATTCCTCATCGTTCTCATGATCATTGCAACTCCACAAGGTGAGATCTTGCATGGAGCACCAGGCAGAGCGGGAAATTGACAGTTTTTTTGTGTTTCTTCCATTTGCGAATAATCGCACCAACTGTTGTCACCTTCTCACCAAGCTGCTTGGCGATGGTCTTGTAGCCCATTCCAGCCTTGTGTAGGTCTACAATCTTGTCCCTCACATCCTTGGAGAGCTCTTTGGTCTTGGCCATGGTGGAGAGTTTGGAATCTGATTGATTGATTGCTTCTGTGGACAGGTGTCTTTTATACAGGTAACAAACTGAGATTAGGAGCACTCCCTTTAAGAGTGTGCTCCTAATCTTAGCTCGTCACCTGTATAAAAGACACCTGGGGGCCAAATACTTATTTCCCTCATTAAAATGCAATTAAATGTATAACATTTTTGACATGCGTTTTCCTGGATTTTTTGTTGTTATTCTGTCTCTCACAGTTCAAATAAACCTATCATTAAAATTATAGACTGGTGATTTCTTTGTCAGTGGGCAAACGTACAAAATCCGCAGGGGATCAAATACTTTTTTCCCTCACTGTGCATCTGCAAGCAGAGTCTGAACATCAAACAGGATGGCATTGTCTCCCTCAATCCGTGCAATGGCTACTGCTATAGGTTTCAGGAGTTTCAGGCTGCTTACCACTCTCTCCCAAAATACATCATCCAGGAGGATCCTCTTGATGGGGCTGTCTATATCAGCAGACTGTGATATGGACATTTCTTGGAGACTCCTTCCCCTCCAGGAGACTGTCAAACATGATGACAACACCACCCCAAAGTGTGTTGCTGGGAGGCTTCAATGTGGTGCTCTTATTCTTCTCACTTTGCTTGGTGAGGTATATTGCTGCTATAACTTGATGACCCTTCACATACCTAACAATTTCCTTTGCTCTCTTGTAAAGCGTATCCATTGTTTTCAGTGCCATGATGTCCTTGAGGAACAGATTCAATGCATAAGCAGCACAGCCAATGGGTGTGATGTGAGGGTAGGACTTTAGACCAAGCAGCCTTCATGTTCGTAGCATTGCCTGTCACCAGTGCAAATACCTTCTGTGGTCCAAGGTCATTGATAACTGTCTTCAGCTCATCTGCAATGTAGAGACTGGTGTGTATGTTGTCCCTTGTGTCTGTGTTCTTGTAGAATACTGGTTGAAGGGTGGAGATGATGTAGTATGCTTTTGTCACTTCTAGGTTAGACTACTGCAAACTACTAAAGCACTAAATAAACTTCAGTTAGTGCTAAATATGGCTGCTAGAATCCTGACTAGAACCCAAAAATGTGATCATATTACTCCAGTGCTAGCCTCCCTACACTGGCTTCCTGTTAAGGCAAGGGCTGATATCAAGGTTTTACTGCTAACCTAAAAAGCATTACATGGGCTTGCTCCTACCTATCCTTCCCGATATGGTCCTGCCGTGTATACCTACACGTACGCTATGGTCACAAGACGCAGGCCCACTAATTGTCCCTAGAATTTCTAAGCAAACAGCTGGATGTAGGGCTTTCTCTCTATTTTTATGGAATGGTCTACCTAACCATGTGAGAGACACAGACTCGGTCTCAACCTTTAAGTCTTTATTGAAGACACATCCCTTCAGTAGGTCCTATGATTGAGTGTAGTCTGGCCCAGGAATGTGAGGGTAAACGGAAAGGCACTGGAGCAACGAACCGCCCTTGCTGTCTTTACCTGGCCAGTTCCCCTCTCTCCACTGGGATGCTCTGCCTCTAAGTCTATTACAGGGGCTGAGTCACTGGCTTACTGATGCTCTTCCATGCCGTCCCTAGGAGGGATGCGTCACTTGAGCGGGTTGAGTCACTGACGTGGTTTTCCTATCTGGATTGGTGCCCCCCCTTGGGTTGTGCCTTGGCGGAAATCTTTGTGGGCTATACTCGGCCCTGTCTCATGATGGTAAGTTGGTGGTTGAAGATATCCCTCTAGTGGTGTGGGGGCTGTGCTTTGGCAAAGTGGGTGGGGTTATATCCTGCCTAATTGGCCCTGTCCGGGGGTATCATCAGATGGGGCCACAGTGTCTCCTGACCCCTCCTGTCTCAGCCTCCAGTATTTATGCTGCAGTAGTTTATGTGTCAGGGGGCTAGGGTCAGTCTGTCATATCTGGAGTATTTCTCCTATCTTATCCGGTGTCCTGTGTGAATTTAAGTATGCTCTCTCTAATTCTCTCTTTCTTTCTTTCTCTCTCTCGGAGGACCTGAGCCCTAGGACCATGCTTCAGGACTACCTGGCTGGATGACTCCTTGCTGTCCCCAGTCCACCTGGCCGTGCTGCTGCTCCTGTTTCAACTGTTCTGCCTGCGGCTATGGAACCCTGACCTGTTCACCGGATGTGCTACCTGTCCCAGACCTGCTGTTTTCATCTCTCTAGAGACAGCAGGAGCGGTAGAGATACTCTCAATGATCGGCTATGAAAAGCCAAGTGACATTTTCTCCTGAGGTGCTGACCTGTTGCACCCTCAACAACTACTGTGATTATTATTATTTGACCATGCTGGTCATTTATGAACATTTGAACATCTTGGCCATGTGCTGTTATTATCTCCACCTGGCACAGTCAGAAGAGGACTGGCCGCCCCTCATAGCCTGGTTTCTCTCTAGGTTTCTTCCTAGGTTTTGGCCTTTCTAGGGAGTTTTTTCTAGCCACCCTGTTTCTACACCTGCATTGCTTGATGATTAGGGTTTTAGGCTGGGTTTCTGTACAGCACTTTGAGATATCAGCTGATGTAAGAAGGGCTATATAAATACATTTGATTTGATGTAGTTAATTATTCCTAGCCCATGAACATTCGACCACCCATCAGAGATGATTGCAATACAGTCTGCTTTCTCTTATGATTTGCTTGACATTCACTTGAACTCGGCATCCAGCAAATGAGGAGATAAATCATGTCTGGTTGGAGGGGTGTATGCTGGGCGAAAAACATTCAGAAATCTCTTTCAATACACGTTGCCTGTGAGCATCAGAGGTGAACCAGTTGCATACACAGCTCGAGCAAGACATTCATCATCATTTCTCTGGCTATGTTCCTCCATTGAGTCAAAAAAAACTTTGTATTCCAGGAGGACCATGAGCTGTTGCTATCGATAAGGTGTCTGATTAATAATTTTGAGTAAATGAGTAAAAAAATATATACACAATTCCATGTACAGATAAATAGTTAAGCAGTTAGATTAAACAACTCCTTCGTAAGATAAATGTATGGAAACAGGTGAATTAACACTCTTCAGTTAGCAGGCTCAAGCAAGCTAAAAACCCTCATGGTAGCAAAAACTAACTAGCAGAAATTGTTAAGTTAGAAATGATGTAAACACACTTTGCCGTAGGCTACTGTTTACTAGTTAACAAAAAAATAATGTATATCATGTAAAATATATTCACCCCACCCAGTATTGTAATCTAAACTTACCCGAAAGCATGTAGTCCTTGGCTCAGACAGTGTAGTAGTGTGGGCTTAATAGCATCTCATTAGTGTGCAAGAATCAGCTGTACATGTGATTGAAGAATGCACTGTGCATGCAGAGGGTTGCAATTCCATTGAATTGGGGATAGTTTAACCAAAAAATGTGCATCCCACAAAAAAAGGTTCACTGTTATAAGCTAACTTTTAAAATTAATTTAAGCAAAATTCCCTAAATTCCCGGGCTTAACTGGAAAATTTCCGGGAAAATTCTGGAAATTTCCCGGTAAGTTTCCGACTCTTTGCAACCGTAATCACAAGTCCCTCTAAACACTGACACAATCCCCTAGCATTATGAATGTAATTAGCCCCACCTGCTATTACACCCCCATAAAGGAAATGAGAATTAAAAACAGGTTCAGCCCCTGGTTCGACTGTGATTTACTTCACCTCAAGAATTCCATTTGGCAAATCGCTTAGCACACGCATAACTCAGGCTAACTGTCTCTCTGGGGAAGGAACCAAAGGGAGTGACAAATATAGGGAAGGTAATCAGGGAAGTGATGGAGTCCAGGTGAGTCGGATGATACGCAGGTAAAAATGGTGACAGGTGTGCGCCATAACAAGCAGCCTGATGACCTAGAGGCCGGAGAGGGAGCACACGTGACAGTACCCCCAGGATGCCGACCAAAATGATGCCAGTTCAGGCAAATGAGAAATAATTGCACTCAGGCTATCCGGAAGGCCAAAGTTAGTTACTTTAAGGAACAGTTCACTCACTGTGGGTCTAACCCCAAGAAGTTCTGGAAAATGGTTAAAGACCTGGTGAATAAACCCTCATCCTCACAGCTGCCCATGTCTCTTAATGTTGATGATGTGGTTATTACTGACAACATGCACATGGCTGAGCTCTTCAATCACCACTTCATTAAGTCAAGATTCCTATTTGACTCTGCCATGCCTCCTTGCACGTCCAACATTTCCTCATCTACTACTCCTTCTAATGCGACTATCCTCAATGCTCCTCATTATTTTCCCCCTGCCCGCTACAAAGTTTCTAACTGCAAGCGATCACTGAGTCCGAGGTGCGAAAGGAGCTCATTAAACATGACCCCTAAAAAACATCTGGGTCAGATGGTTTAGAGCCTTTCTTCTTTAAGGTTGCTGCCCCTATCATCGCCGAGCCTATCTCAGACCTTGTCTAGGCCAATGTCTATGTTGCCCTGTTTATCAAAAGTCTTGGAAAATCAAGAAAATAATCAACTGGCTGGCTTTCTTGATGTCTATAGTATTATTTCGGGTATGCAATCTGGTTTCCGCTCAGGTTATGGATGTCTCATTACAACCTTAAAGGTCTTAAATGATATCACCACTGCCCTTGATTCTAAACAATGTTGTGCGGCTATTTTTATTGACTTGGCCAAAGCTTTTGACACGGTAGACCATTCCATTCTTGCAAAGCAGTATTGGTGTCTCTAAGGGGTCTTTGGCCTGGTTTGCTAACTACCTCTCTCAAAGAGTGCAGTGTATAAAGTCTGAATATCTGCTGTCTCAGTCACTGCCTGTCACCATGGGAGTACCCCAAGGCTCGGTCCTAGGCCCCACACTCTTCTCAATTTACATCAACAACATAGCTCAAGCAGTAGGAAGCTCTCTCAACCTTGTTCTGAACACCTCCAAAACAAAGGTCATGTGGTTTGGTAAGGAGAATGCCCATCTCCCCATCGGTGTGATTACTACCTGAGGGTTTAGAGCTTGAGGTAGTCACCTCATACAAGTACTTGGGAGTATGGCTAGACGGTACACTGTCCTTCTCTTAGCACATATCAAAGCTGAAGGCTAAGATTAAATCTAGACTTGTTTTCCTCTATCGTAATACTCCTCTTTCACCACAGCTGCCAAACTAACCCTGATTCAAATGAACATCCTACCCATGCTAGATTACAGAGATGTAATTTATAGATTGGCAGGTAGGGTGCTCTCAAGCAGATAGATTGACTTTACCATTCAGCCATCAGATTTGCCACCAATGCTCCTTATAGGACACATCACTGCACTCTATACTACTCTGTAAACTGGTCATCTCTATATACCCATTGCAAGATCCACTGGTTGATGCTTAGTCATAAAACCCTCTTAGGCCTCATTCCCCAATATCTGAGATACCTACTGCAGCCCTCATCCTCCACATGCAACACCCGTTCCACCCTTGCCAATCATATTCTGTTAAAGGTCCCCAAAGCACACATATCCCTGGGTCGCTACTCTTTTCACTTTGCTGCAGCTAGCGACTGTAACGAGCTGCAAAAAAAAACTCAAACTGAACGTTTTATCTCCATCTCTTCATTCAAAGACTCAATCATGGACACTTTACTGAGTTAAAAATAAAATAATTTTTTTGGGGTCACATAGACATGGTTAGCAGATGTTATTGGAGTGTAGTGAAATGCTTGTGCTTCTAGTTCCGACAGTGCAGTAATATCTAACAAGTAATCGAACAATTCCACAACAACTACCGAATACACACAAATCTAAGTAATGTGATGGAATAAGAATATGTACATATAAATATATGGATGAGCGATGACCAAGCGGCATAGACAAGATGCAATTCTGCAAAGCAGTTGTGGCTGTATTGTATTGGTGTCTCTACCTTCTTGCCCTTTATGCTGTTGTCTGTGCCCAACAATGTTTGTACCCCATTTTGAGCTACTACCATGTTGTGCTGCTGCCATGTTGTGTTGCTACCATGCTGTATTGTCATGTGATGCTGCCATGCTGTTGTCTAAAGTCTCTCTTTATGTAGTGCTGTGCTGTCTCTTGCTAAAAGGCCTTGTGCCTTTTGGTTGGCTGTCATTGTAAATAAGAATTTGTTCTTAACAGAATTGACTAGTTAAATAAAGATTAAATAAATAAAATATAAGCTACGATATGAGGTCCTAAACGCAACATGAAAGTGCATCCTTGTAGCTGTGTGGGTTAATATAGCCAAAACGTTTGCCTGAGCCAATGGCCACCAACCCCATACAAATTATGATTCATAACATTGTCATTTTTACACAGTATTTTTGAAATGTGTCATGAATATGAACTCAAGATAGCATTTTTATTGGTACAGAGCAGACATAATCATGCCCTATGTGTACAAACGTAAAACAAGCAGGGGTCTAGTCACCCCTTGAAGTTCTTGAGAGAGCAGCCAAGGAAGTGAGAGAAGGGAATGAGTCCATTCGAGCAGCATCAAGTTATGAAAAAACAGACGTGGTGACAAGCCAAATTTCTTCAGCCTCCTGAGGTTGAAGTCTCTGTTGCACCCTCAAAACACTGTGTGGGTGGTCAATTTCAGTTTGTTAGTGATGTGTACGCCAAGGAACTTGAAGCTTTCCACCTTCACGGTCATCTAAAACAATTCCAAATAGAATAAGTCCAGCTTGAAGTCCTAAAAAAACAGAAATGAGTCAACTCTGGTTCATTAAGACCGAAGACTGTAGTGGCCAAAAAGCAATTTTAGCATGGGCAGGGACATTGAGGGCTTACTCCATTTTAAAGTAGTCAACCGGGTTGTAGCCTCAATGGCGCTGCCCATGCTGTCAGACGCTATAATGGTATAAAGATGAGTCCATCTCTTATGGTTCGGCCATTCCTATGGGGGAAAGGAATTGGGATAACCATGGAAATGTTTCCGTATTTAACAGGCTGAGGAGATCATACGTTCTCTCTATAAGATTATCAGTTAACATGACCTTCATGAATTATGAAGCCTTAACGTACTCACTTGGATTACATAAACTGCTTCAAAATACAAAGTGACTAGCTGATTCTCATAGGAGATTTATTCTAAGCCTGCGTTTACCAGACTATTTTTGTGGAGTTCATTATAAAAAAGCCATTAATATCTTAATTGGCCAACTCTTTATAAACCTTAAAATTTAAAAAAAGGTTTCCAGTAGTATACCCACTCTAGCCCTAGCCATGATAGTCTGTTGGAACTGTTTGCAAATAAAAACATTACAACACTTATCATAGCATAACGTGCCGAAGTTTCATAACACTACAGGATATTCTAAAAATTTAGCCAAACAAATACAGAAAACCACAATCAGCTTCGTTTTTATAAAAATGAGTTTTAATTCCATTTCAGTATAAAACATTTATGAAGCCCTGCCAAATCGAATTCAACTGTCACAATCTGACAAAAAGGTATGATTATTTCCTCTGTCCTGCCCAACAATCTAAAATGGCAGACAAATTAGGGCTGAGCGATCTAATTAATTTGAGCGATATTACAAATGCCTATATCGCAAGAATCAATGTTTGTATTTCTCATGAGTGTTATGGTCTGTTTGTTCTAATGTCTTTTTGGTCTCGACTTAGTCGCTCCTTCCCACTAACACCAGAGAACTGTATATAAATGACTAGATGAACATCTCCACCCTAAAAATGGGAGATGTCCCAAAGGCAGGAAGGCAGGTGACAAGCTTAAATCCAAGCTAAACTCAAACCATTGGGCTCATTTTGGACAGATCTGACAACAAAAAAAAAAGTCACTATTTACAATTAAGGTTTGGTCCATCAAAAAAATAAATCATATGGACAATTTAGAGAAGTTAACAATACCCTTTGTCTGAACTACTGAAATTGCAAACTAACAAAAATGTATGCTCAGTTGGTCACATGCAGCATTGCACTACCAAGTACAGCGAGCAGCATTTTAGCAAAGACGTATAGTAGTGGTCTAGTCTTAAATCTGCAATAAGGACAAAATAATGATTGGCAATGTCTCGTTCTGATTAAGTAGGCCACTAAATTTCAATCTTAACAAAGTAGAGGATAGCATGCCGTTTCAACAGTTGAGACAGAAGGGTGTGTTCATAACTCCACTGTTCTGCCTTGTTTAGCTAGCAAATAGATCCAAGTTTGCAAAACCTGAAATAAAGATTAGCTGGCTACCTACTAGCACGTGGGCTTGTGCTTGAAACTGGTGTTAATTTTCAATGCCTGCTACAATAAGTTAACTATTAGTGAATGTATATTATGTATGCTTCTGGTTAAATTTGTAAGGAAAGGGAATTTCCATAAACTTGATCAGCGATGGCAAAAAGCATGTTAAACTACTTTGATAAAATAATTAGTGTGTTGTGGAAGGCTTATATTTAGCCTAGGTATAATTTCACAAGCCATGGATTAGATTGTTGCTCGACTTTTTTTAAATGCAGCGTATGACTTAAATTGTACAATAACTTTTTTTTAATTACATTTAGGAACCGCCCATAAGTCAGATTTTTTTTTTTTTACATAAGATTTTTTAGACCATAATCGCCCAGCCCTAATACAAATGTGTTTGTCTTAAGAGTTCTCATTATGGGAAATATTACAATAATGAAAAAAAAAAAACTTATTCACTCATCGTTAGCTATAATATTAATAAAATATCAAATGTGAAGTTCTGGTCAGTCAAGTCAGTCTGAATACAAGTGTCTCCAAACACAGTCCAGTCAGAATACAAGCCTTCACAGTCAACAAGATGGTCTGTCTATGCGGTCTTCTGCTGGCCCTTCTTCCCGATCAAGGACTTATGGATGTGAGGGATCACACCTAGAAAAAGCAGCAAACAAGAATACGATTGAGTGTATGCATGTTACAAAATGAATGTCATTCACACACGAGGTGTGTGTGTGTGTACTAGACAATATAAATGATCCAAAAACAGTTGCATATGTGGTGTTTGTCCGTATAATGGTGTGAGAGCAAGTGATCTAATAACAGTGTGCATTCTCAACTCACCTCCTCCAGCAATGGTGGCCTTGATGAGGAGTCCAACTCCTCGTCTCCACGGATAGCGAGCTGCAAGTGGCGAGGAGTGATGCGCTTCACCTTCAGATCTTTGGAAGCGTTGCCCGCCAACTCCAGCACCTGGAAACAAATCAGCAAACCTTAACTCAAAAATAACGATTGAGGTCTACTATTCAATAGCGCTCTTAGAATATCTTTCCAATCCCACAAATTGCATTGTTTACATGACAGCAATAGTCTAATCCAACAGAATGTATTGTGTCAGATGGTGTGTTAGGCTCACCTCAGCAGTGAGGTATTCGAGGATGGCAGCACTGTACACGGCCGCTGTGGCTCCTACACGGCCATGGCTGGTAGTACGAGTCTTCAAGTGCCTGTGGATACGACCCACTGGGAACTGGAAGGAAGAAACCAGGGGGGGAAAAAAATTAGGATGAGTGGCTTTTTATACATAGCAATATTAGGTGGGGAGACAAGTGGGAAAAACCTTGAAGGACAGACATAGGGATTTAATCTCATCTGTTGGACAGTTGCCAGGGAGTGTTGCCACTATACCAAGGCTCTGCGCGGAATGAGTGGTTTCTAGTAATAGGAGCACTGAGACATGAAAAAAAAAAAAAGTTGAATGGAAGTTATTTTTAATACCAGGAACATGCAAAACAGCATTGCTACTCTTGCTTTGAAAAGAGAACACCACGGAAACTCAAGGTCCATTATAAATGAATGACAAGGTGCATATACAGTGCATTCGGAAAGTATTTAGACACATAATGACAAAGCAAAAACGTAGCATTTTTTTGCACACAAAAAAAATGAAATATCACATACATGTTCAGACCTTTTACTAAGTACTTTGAAGCACCTGACAGCCTCAAATCCTCTTGGGTAGAACAAGCTCGGCACACCTGTATTGAGTTTCTCCATTCTTCGCTGTAGATCCTCAAGCTCTGATTTGATGGGGAGCGTCACTGCACAGCTATTTGCTGGTTTCTCCAGAGATGTTCAATTGGGTTCAAGTCTGGGCTCTGGCTGGGTCACTCAAGGACATTGACACTTGATGCCACCACTGTGCTTTACCGTAGGGATGGTGCCAGGTTTCCTCCAGACATGAGGCTTGGCATTCAGGCCAGAGTTCAATCGTTGTTTCACGGTCCGACAGTCAAACTCCAAGCGAGCGGTCATGAGCCTTTTGCTGAGGAGTGGCTTCCGCCTGGCCACTCTACCATAAAGGCCTGATAGGTGGAGTGCTACAAAGATGGTTCTCCTTCTGGAAAGTTCTCCCATCGCCACAGAGGAACTCTGGAGCTCTGTCAGAGTAACCATCGGGTTCTTGGTCACCCTCCTGACCAAGGCCCTTCTCCCCTGATTGCTCCGTTTGGCCAGGCGGACAGCTCTAGGAAGCGTCTCGGTGGTTCCAAACTTATTCCATTTAAGAAAAAAAGACCTAAAATAAAATTAAAATAAAAAAGTGTTCTTGGGGAACTTCAATGCTGCAGAAATGTTTTGGTACCCTTCCCCAGATCTGTGCCTTGACAATCCTTAGTACTACGGACAATTCCGTCAACCTCATGGCTTGTTTTTGTGCCGACATGCACTGTCAACTGTGGGACCTTAGAGACAGGTGTGTGCGCGCCTTCCCAAATCATGTCCAATCAATTGAATTTACCACAGGTGGACTCCAATCATCAAGAAACATCAAGGATGATCAATAGAACCAGGATGCACCTGAGCTCAATTTCAAGTCTCATAGCAAAGGGTCTGAATAGTAGTGTAAATAGGGATGCACAAATGCATTTTGGCCAGTACCGATATGTTCCCTGCCAAAATAACGTTTAAAAACTAGAACGCTTAACACACGTCTAAGGCACTGCATCTCAGTGCAAGAGGCGGCCTTACAGTCCCTGGTTCGAATCCAGGCTGTATCACAACCCGCCGTGATTGTGAGTCCCATAGGGTGACGCACAATTGGCCCAGCGTTGACCGGGGTTTGGCCGTCATTGTAAATAAGAATTTGTTTGTTAACTGACATGTCTAGTTAAATAAAAGGTTGCACACACACACCGACCAAAAAGTAAACATTTACATATGTATTGCCAGTAAAACAAGCAAACCCCATTTCTGAACAAACTGCATAGCAAGTGAAAGTCATTTCATTCTCAACCAGGATTTCATCATACATGTCAATTAGGGGTGAAACGGTTCACAAAACTCAGTTTGGTACGATACAGTAGTGGTGTCACAGTTCGGTTTTGATACATTGACAAAATAAATGCCAATTGTTTTTAGATTTTCCATTTATTGTAATAGTAAACATAGGTAGCTTGAATACCCAGGAGCATATGGAAACAAAGGGACAAGAAAAGAAAGTGCCTGCCTTAATTAAAACAGGAGTCATTTAAACAGAACTTAAAGAGTGCATTGTCCAGCAGCAAATATCAAAAATAAGTCACATAGCAGTGCCTTAAATAAGACCACGAGACTGGTTACTTGAATTGATGTTTGTAAAAAAAAAATTAAAAAAAATCTGATTTAAGTTAATTAAGTTCAGCCACATTTACCCTGCAGTGAGCACAGAGCGGCTTGCTGTGAAAATGTCAGCTGCTGTGGAGAATACCCTCTTGCTAGGGACAGAGGTCCCAGGCACAGCCAGGTAGTGCCTTGCTAACATGAGGGTATATTAACTCTTTGGTCTTCCACCATGTAAGTGGATCAGCATTCAGGGGAATACAGTCCACGTCCCTGAGTGAGGTCACCTCCTCCATGACCTTTGACTTGGTTCCCTGCGCCTGGGTCGTGAAAAGCTCAGCCATAGCAGACTTCTGGAGGAGAACCCCTGTCGTCTGCAGTCTCTGGAGAGGGGTTGGCGCCTTTGGCTTGATACTGCAGAATTATATTATGAAAATTACTACCTCTTAAGTGGCATTAAAAATATCATTGTTGTTAGAAATAGACACGGACAATTACTTTATGACCAATATACAACAGGTATTTTATTTATAATCTCTGCTGTTAACCTCTTGAACCTCTGGGGGCAGTATTTCATTTTTGGATGAAAAACGTTCCCGTTTTAAACAAGATATTTTGTCACGAAAAGATGCGACTATGCATATAATTGACAGCTTTGGAAAGAAAACACTGACGTTTCCAAAACTGCAAAGATATTGTCTGTGAGTGCCACAGAACTAATGCTACAGGCGAAACCAAGATGAAATTTCATACAGGAAGTGAGCCAGATTTTGAATGCGCTGTGTTCCAATGTCTCCTTATATGGCTGTGAATGCACAAGGAATGAGCCTACACTTTGTCGTTTCCCCAAGGTGTCTGCAGCATTGTGACGTATTTGTAGGCATATTATTGGAAGAGAGACTACATTTACCAGGTGTCCGCTCGGTATCCTCCGTCGAAACTATTGCGTAATCTCCAGGTGCGTGCATTTTTCCATTTTGTTCAGAGGAGAAACCAAACTGCCACGAGTGATTTATCATCGAATAGATATGTGAAAAACACCTTGAGGATTGATTCTAAACAACGTTTTCCATGTTTGTCGATATTATGGAGTTAATTTGGAAAAAAGTTTGCCGTTGTAATGACTGAATTTTCGGGGGGGGGGGTTCTTAGTGATGAACAAAACGGAGCGATTTCTCCTACACAAATAATCTTTTTGGAAAAACTGAACATTTGCTAACTGAGAGTCTCCTCATTGAAAACAGCCGAAGTTCTTCAAAGGTAAATGATTTTATTTGAATGCTTTTGTTTGTGAAAATGTTGCCTGCTGAATGCTAGGCTTAATGCTATGCTAGCTATCAATACTCTTACACAAATGCTTGTGTAGCTATGGTTGAAAAGCATTTTTTGAAAATCTGAGATGACTGTTAACAAAAGGCCAAGCTTGTGAGCCAATATATTTATTTCATTTCATTTGCGATTTTCATGAATAGTTAACGTTGCGTTATGGTAATGAGCTTGAGGCTATAATTACGCTCCCGGATACGGGATTGCTCGTCGCAACAGGTTAAACAAGCAGCAGCATCCAGGTGCAGCAGGGACTTGAACAGGGAGTCCAAAGCAGTGCTCATGTAAGAAGTTGACACCAGGTTCAGCATATCTAGGCCCCAAGTTAACTCTGATAGCAGTCTTGACATCCCTTACGGCAGGGATACCACCATTGATTTCTGGATCATTGTTTTCAGGACCATGGAAACTGATGGAATGCTCAGTGCTGTGACTGTTTTGAGAGGTTTGCCCACTGATAAGACTAGCAGAAGAAGTTGTCATTTTTCCACAGTCACAATATCTTTGACATTCCTCACAGCTTGCTCATTCAGTGTAGAATACACTGCAACTTTCTGCATCTCTCAACCATGCCATGGCTTGAATTCCATCTAGTAGGGACATCTTGGATTAATTTATGGTTTGGCAGCTCCAGCATCTCCTGTTGTCTTAAACATGTGCAGCAAATGTGTTTTAATTAAAAGGATACCACCTTCCTGGTCTTTGCTTGGAGGCAAGAGATAGTCTCTCAAAAAGCAATGTCGGTGAATCGTCTAGATTAACCTCTGGGATATTCGGGATGGTAGCGTCCCACCCCGCCAACAGCCAGTGAAAGTGCAGGGCGCCAAATTCAAAACAAATCTCAATAAAAATTCCTCAAACATACAAGTATTATACACCATTTTAAAGATAAAATTCATTAATCCAGCCAGTGTCTGTTTTCAAAAAGGCTTTACAACAAAAGCACCAAACAATTATGTTAGGTCATCGAAAAGTCACAGAAACAGCCATTTTCCAGCCAAAGAGTCACAAAAAGCACAAGTAGAGATCAAATTAATCACTAACCTTTGATTTTCAGATGACACTCATAGGACTTAATGTATGTTTTGTTCGATAAAGTGCATATTTATATCCAAAAATCTCATTTTACATTGGCGTGTTACGTTCAGTAGTTGCAAAACATCTGGTGATTTTGCAGAGAGCCACATCAATTCACAGAAATACTCATAATAAACATTGATGAAAGATACAACTATTATACATGCAACTTTAGATAAACTTCTCCTTGCAACCGCAGTGTCAAATTTCCAAAAAAAACTTTACGGAAAAAGCACACCATGCAATAATCTGAGTACGGAGGTCAGAGACCAAAACAGCTAAAGAGATATCCGCCATGTTGTGTAGTCAACATTAGTATTAGAAATATTTACTTACCTTTGATGATCTTCAAATCAGAATGGACTCGCAGGAATCCGTTCCAATGTTTGTTTTGTTCGATAAAGTTCATAATTTATGTCCAAATACCTTCCTTTCTTAGGGCGTTTGGTAAACAAATCCAAACGCGCGTGCAAGTCCAGCCGAAAGGTCGGACGAAAAGTCCAAAAAGTACCGTTACAGTCTGTAGAAACATGTCCAACTAAGTATAGACTCAATCTTTAGGATGTTAACATAAATCTTCAATAATGTTCCAACCGGAGATTTCCTTTGTCTGTAGAAAAGCAATGGAACGCGACCGTGAGTCACTCACAAGACCGCACGTCACAAGCTAAAAGCATTCTGCCAGACCTGACTCACTCCCCTCTCATTCGGCCCCACTTTACAGTAAAAGCATCAAACAAGGTTCTAAAGACTGTTGACATCTAGTGGAAGCCTTAGTGGGATATTGGTCATGTTGCACTTCCTATTTCCCACTTCCTGGTTGGATTTTTTTTCTTCAGGTTTTCACCTGAGTTCTGTTATACTCAGACAACAGTTTTAGAAACTTCAGTGTTTTCTATCCAAATCCACTAATGAAATGCATATATTAGCAACTGGGCCTGAGTAGCAGACAGTTTACTCTGGGCACCTTAATCATTCAAGCTACTCAATACTACCCCCCAGTCAACAATGAACAAAGCATCCTCTGTGGCCCCAATCCAGCTAGTGTAAATGCATTTATAATATTTCTAGCGTTGTCACAGGGATCATTATATTATATCTCCCCAACTTCCACACTGCAACTACTTCCCTTAGCTCTTCAAGTTTACACTTATCACTACTCTGAAGGGGACGTGTTTGAAGGACATGGCTTTTTATCTCCCACTCTGCTGTAATGAAATGAGCCGTTACAGTAAGGTAGCTCTCGACGTCCAACTGTCTGTTAGAGTGACAGACCGCGTTTGACAACTCGCTCGCAAGTTGTTTTGTAGAAGGCATGTATTAATGTCTGGGCAAAATGTGTCCGGGAAGGAATAGTGAAGTGCGGCTCGACCACTTCAAACATGTTCCTGAACCCTGCATTCTCTACCATAGAGAAGGGTCTCATCTGCCGCTATGAATTTTGCTATCGCTGCGTTGCTTTCTTCAGCCATACGGGAGTCAGCTGCATATTGTTGCCTGAGAGCTGTGGGGAGAAGTGGTTGCCGTTTCATTTTTTCGCTAAATTGGAACTTCAGGGTGACGTTCGCAGAAATGAGTAGTCATGTTACTCGCATTGCCACTCAAATAGACTATCAGCAATGATCAGAGCCTACATGTTGTAGACGTTATATCCACCACTCGTTGGCAAGCCCTGTTATAGTTTACAGGGAAGCTGAAATGTTACCAGACCTGAATGATTTTGGGCGTTTTCTAGTCCTGGCTCGCCAATGCGTGCCATGTTGCTCCTTTGCATTTAGCTAACTGCTACTTCCTTCATAAGCTAATTGCTGCTACGACGGTCTCAGCTCTGTTCTCACTGGAGCGAAATAATAATAGCGGAGCCACACAGCTAAGAGAACTTTAAGACAACTTTAATACTAGGTGGATATTTTTCCCACGTTAAATATGCAATATATATATATATATATATATATATATATATATATACACTTTATTTTTCTATACAATATATAAACTCAGCAAAAAAAAAAAAAAAAGTTCTCACTGTCAATATTTGTATGAACATAGCAAGAACCAACAAGTGAGACATAAATCGAGTAAGTTCCACAGACATGCGACGTGACCAACAAAAATGGAATAATGGGTCCCTGAATAAGGGGGGTTCAAAAGTAACAGTGAGTATATGTTCATGATGGACGTGCCACGTCGATCCAGCTCCAGAGTACAGGCCTCGGTGTAATGCTCGTTCCTTCGACGATGAACGCGAATCCAACCATCACCCCTGGTGAGACAAAACCACGACTCGTCAGTGAAGAGCACTTTTTGCCAGTCCTATCTGGTCCAGTGACGGTGGGTTTGTGCCCAAATGTGACGTTGTTGCCGGTGATGTAAGGCAGGTCCTCACCAGACAACAGGCCTACAAGCCCCCAGTCCAGCCTATTGTGGACAGGGAGCACTGATGGAGGGATTGTGCGTTCCTGGTGTAACTCGGGCAGTTGTTGCAATCCTGTACCTGTCCCGCAGGTGTGATGTTTGGATGGACCGATCCTGTGCAGGTGTTGTTACACGTGGTCAACCACGACAATCAGCTGTCCGTTCTGTCTCCCTGTAGCACTGTCTTACACGGAACCCAAAACAACTGCGTGCATCATGTATAGAATTATTTTGTCCCCCTACACCAAAACGCGATCACAACACGCAGTTTAAAATATCAAAAACAAACTGAACCAATTACATTAATTTGGGAACAAGTTGAAAATCATTAAACATTTATGGCAATTTAGCAGGCGTTTCATTGCCATGACAGAGGGTATCACGTCTGCTGCAGATGCATTTGATTAGCTTATTTCTTGAGTCAGTTGTTGGGATTGGCACTAGGAACATGTTCATGTTTCCAAGTTAAACAATCTCAAATGCCATAGAAATGGCAGCAGTGGTATGAGAACCAGCACTTTCTTGAGTGAGCAATACAGAAATCTTCGACACACTGTGCCGCCAGACTCAGCATGCTCATGGGGCTGATGTTGCTGGTCCAAATGTCAGCCGTGAAGCTAATAGCAGTGACGCCCATAGATGTGCATTTCAACAATACTGTGCAACTCCAGTAGGGAAACATCTGGAAAATAGCACCTACTTTGTAGTGTGTACCGGGGCTCGAGGTACTCGACCAGTCGGTGGAAGCCAACATCATCCATGACAGAACAGTTGATTGTAAAGGGCAATGAATCTCATGATCTTGGCGTTAATGGATTTCGCCTTTGAGTTCACTGAAGTTCTTACTCTTTCAAATGACTGCTCAACTTGAACTTGTTAGAAGTGTGCGCCTAGCATTTCTGCTTTTGTTCTGTTTAGCACTATTTTTCATGGCATCATCTACCTACGTTATATATATATATATATATATATATATATATATGCACCTAAGCTTTGACGCCGGGCCGATGCTGGCATTTTTAGCCAATAATCGGGCGACTACGATATATCGTGCATCCCTAGTAAATAAGGAACTTAATAAAAATATAAAATCACATTTGCAAACATTACTAAAAACCTGTTTTCGCTTTGTTATTATAGGGTATGGTGTAGACTAACGAGGAAAAATAACTATCCATTTTGGATAAAGTCCATCTGAATTACTACCCCAATCTCCTCTACACAGAGAAAACAATAGAAAGGCAACCATTTCAAAGATTTTACCGAGTTACAGTTTATAAAGGAAGTCAGTCAATTTAAACATACTGAACAAATATGAAATGCAACTTCTAAAAGTGTTAAGCAGTGCTTCATTTGTCAAATCGTGAGGTGCCAGCCCAAAGTGCACATGAGGGGAGGGTGACCTGGGGAGTACAATTTTTATCAGCTTTATAATAAAGCATTTTCATGCATAGTCACATTTGCGTCATGGTATAGATCAGTAGAGGGACTTACAGATGTGGCACAAATGGGAGTGTTTTTAGTAGCTTAGGGTCCAGGAAAAATGTGTTCTTTTATAAACGCATTTCGACATCATTTTACATGACTGGAGACTTTGGCAGAATCTTTAATAGCGCACAAATGATCGGAATGGCAGGGTACTTTGACACTGCCAAACAGATCAATAAAATGTGTGTGTATTAATTAACAGAGGCAACTCAAATTAGCTTTTGTTAGAATCGACATATTGCAAAAAGTGAAAATTATTCTTCATGCAACGAGAGGATCCGGCCAAATGCAGAACAAAACAGCCCCAAACTGAGAGGTGCCAGATCCTGTTCCAGCAGGATCCAGCTCATATTAAGCACTGGTCCGATGTTTCAAAATGAAATAAAAGATCCCAGAAATGTTCAATATGCATGAAACGGTAATTGCTCTCAAATTCTGTGCATAAATGTGATAATATCAAGAAGCCAATTAAACAGCATGGGGACAATACAAGGCCAATAAAAATGTGCAGTTGCCACAAAATGCCACAGATGTGTCAAGATTTTGAGTGTACAACCGGCATGCTGACTGCAGGAAAGTCCACATTCAAGTCTTTGGCAACAGCTCTGATGGCCATACCTGCAGTCAGCATGCCAAATGCACACTCCCGCAACTTGAGACATCTGTGGACAAAACTGCACATTTTAGAGTGGCCTTTTATTGTCCCCAGCATAAGCTGCACCTGTGTACTGATCATGACATTTAATCAGCTTCTTGATATGCCACCCTGTCAGGTAGGTGGATTATCGTGGCAAAGGAGAAAGTCTCGTCAACAAGGATGTAAACATTTGTACACAGATTGAGAGAAATAAGCTTTGATTACGGAACACTTCAGGATAATTTCTCAGCTAACGCAACCAACACTTCAAAGTTACGTTTATATTTTTGTTCAGTATATAAGGTCTCTGTAGTGGTATTCAAATTTTACCTGCAGTCCAGCTCTCTGGGAGCGCGACACCGCTTTCGCCTTAGCTTTGCCACTGTCTTTCCCTGCCTTACCACCAGCCTGGAATAGATGGTGCAAGACACAGCATTACAAAATTAGCCAGTAGAATGAGACTTGAAACCATGTGATTTGCATGCATTATTTTAGTCAAGTACCCCTTCCCCAAATGACCAGATAAATCCTAACTCTTGTTAAATTGGCCCATATTACCTCTTCAGACAAAGTAAACATTTTGACATACAGCATTCACAACAAAGATTGTTTTTATGCACACATGTATACTGTAAATCTTAGTGTTACCAGTAATAACCATTAACCTTGAGCTTTTTAATCCCAGCCCATCTACCTCTAGACCACCCTCTTGATTTCCATGTGCCAACTACTTTACCTGTTAAATTCATTTCAAGCCTTAAAAAAATGGCATAGTATCCAGTGCAAGTTAAAGATACCTTTTCCGATGAGTATTATTGACTGACAATGCTTTCCAAATCACCCAACAATGCTATTTGTAGGGTTCATTATAAATGAGTGTTTTTCAGCCATTCCTCAACCTGTGATGAAACAATCTACATTTGGGGAATAACAGTAAATTATCTAATGATTGTCGGCGGCAAGAATTTTGAATTATAATTTAAATAGAAAAACTTTTGAATCAATCATTGTTCTGTTTATCAATTCCTACACCAACAACCATGGAATTCGTACAGCGATAATCTCTTCACAGCTATTTTGCACGTCTGTCAACATTTGTCATCAAATGTCAGTGTTTCTTAAATCCTTGGGACCCAAAGGGAGCCCAAATAACCTGACTGTGTCCCAGGTCAGCAATCTTCACTTGCCTGGCTGACATAGCTAACGTTACCTAGGCAAAACTCAAGATTGATTCATATGTCCATATATAAATAACTAATTATGAAGATGGTTAGCTAACTAGAAAGCCAGGCGAATCACCCCATTTTGGTTTACGTTTCCCGCCAATTCTTGACAAGCAACAACTCAACTGGCATCAAATGAGAAAACTAACTAAGCTGGATAACACTATTGCAAAGTGGAGCGTTACATAAACTAATTGAATTAGCCATTTGCTGATGGCTAATTATTAGTATCTAGTTAGAGCACCTCGACAGATTTTGCAATATTGACATGATAGAGAACTGCCGCGGAGCAACCAGACCAGCCAACACGAAAAAAAATAGCTAGGCTAACGTTAACTATTGAAATTAGTTAACGTTAGTAGCCTACTTGCCACATTATTTGCATGCAGAAATAGCATAAGATGTAATGCATGTGGGAAATGTAACACCAGCAATTACCAAACAGAAAATAAAGTTAAAAAGTAACTCTTAACTAGCTACAGTAACGTTAGTAGCTAGGAACCCGACCTTGCTAACTTAGCTGGTAAAACGCTAGTTTAGCGTTGCTTTTCAGTCAATTTGAAGAAGTAGCACGTAATGCTAGCGAATGTACAAATAAAACATAAACAAATTCTATACGAATCTGTAGTTAATAAAAGTATCGCTACAGATAAAACACATACCATTTCGTTATTTGGTTGTGGAACTGAGGAGATCGGAAACAATTTCGGTTCAAGACCGAGAGAAAAAAAAATAGAGCCCTTAACAATACTATACCCGGGACTCCTTGCGAATGGATGTTGACCAATGGGAATTCCTGTTGTTTATTTTAATATTTTTTTCTGACCAATCACAGCGCTGCTTGTACAGATTTCTACCCCCCACCCCCCAAATCGGCGTGTCTTTCTTTGCCCACGAGACCAACAAGTAGGCGGGTTCGCTGTAGCTAGAAAATGCCACTCAAAATGAATGCTTTAAAAAAAATGACGCTCAATATAATTCACTTGCTTGACTAATACAATTCTGAAATATACTACGTGCATGTGCATAACTGGAGATTGCATACACAACTCGTCTTTGATAATGCATGCATAGGCAGCCGATAGTGTGCGTTAGATCTACACCACAGCTATTAACAATGAGCTAACAATGGGTTAGTTATAAAATCTTTCTCTGCATCTAGTGTTGATGTGCCCAGCCGGTATACCACAGACAGAACAATGAGACAGATATTTCACGGATGTAATAAAAGTGAAGCTACCGCTTGGCGTTTCCACTCAGTGAGAGAAGATGGATTTGCCTTCCCTACGGGAAATATGCAGATGTTGCTAGAACGCGCAAATAAGATCTCGCTAGCTCGAGCTTGGTTCTGCCCACTTTGACTGATTTGTTTCAATTTGAAACGACAGCCTCACAACCGCAGACCATGTGTTACCATGCCAGCCCAGGACCTCTACATCTGGCTTCTTCACCTGCGGGATTGTTTAAGGAGGGGGAGTGGGGTGCTGTGGAGTATTTCTGTCTGTAATAAAGGCCTTTTATGGGGAAAAACTCATTCTGATTGGCTTGGCCTTGCTTCCCAGTGGGTGGACCTGACTCCCAAGCGGGTGGGCCTACAATGAATTTGTAAAGTATTCAGACCCCTTGACTTTTTCCACATTTTGTTACGTTACAGCTTGATTCTAAAATGGATTTCAACATTTTCCCCTCATTAAGCTACACACAATACCCCATAATGGCATAGTGAAAACAGGTTTTTAGAAATTATTGCAAATATTAAAAGTAAAAAACAGAAATACCTAATTTACGTAAGTATTAAGCTCAGGTGCATCCTGTTTCCATTGATCATCTTTGAGATGTTTCTACAACTTGATTGGAGTCCACCTGTGGTAAATTCAATTGATTGGACATGATTTGGAAAGGCACACACCTGTCTATTTAAGGTCCCACCTTAAACATGACAGTGCATGTCAGAGCAAAAACCAAGCCATGAGGTCGAAGGAATTGTCAATAGAGCTCTGAGAAAGGATTGTGTCGAGGCACAGATCTAGGGAAGGGTACCAAAAAATGTCTGCAGCATTGAAAGTCCCCAAGAACACAGTGGCCTCTATCATTCTTCAATTGAAGAAGTTTGGAATTACCAAGACTCTTCCTAGAGCTTGCCACCCGGACAAACTGAGCAATCAGGGGAGAATCGGTCACTCTGACAGTCAATCTGACAGAGCTCCAGAGTTCCTCTGTGGAGATGGGAGAACCTTCCAGAAGTACAACCATCTCTGCAGCACTCCAGCAATCAGGCCTTTATGGTAGAGTGGCCAGATGGAAGCCACTCCTCAGTAAAAAGCACATAATAGCCCGCTTGGACTTTGCCAAAAGGCATCTAAAGACTCTCAGACCATGGGAAACAAGACTATCTGGTCTCTGGTCTGATGAAACCAAGTTTGAACTCTTTAGCCTGAATGCCAAGAGTCATGTCTGGAGGAAACCTGGCACCATCCCTGTATGCACTCACAGTCCCACAGTGGTGGCAGCATCATGTTTCAGCGGCAAGGTACAGAGAGATCCTTGATGAAAACCTGCTCAGGACCTCAGACCCGGCGTTAGGAATTCAGCCCGAGGTCAGATGAAGTGAGAAGGAACAGTCACCACCTAAGTTCCTGCCTAGCAACAGAGCTGTATTTGATGTCTAGATGTGCAAGGAGTTGACACCGCCTAACAGGATGGTATAAATTCTAGTGCTGGTGGAAACATGTCTTTGTCTTTTGCAGCTGTTTGACCCATTGGGGGAATACACTTGGTTTGAGCTTTTCCTAGTTAACTATTTGAGTTTTTACTCTGTTTGTTTAGAACCTAACAGTATGTACACACTTACCCTGCCAAAGTGCTTTGTTCTTCATTTCCACAAAGGCTTGATGGGCGCATCCTGTGGCCAACACCTTTGTGTTTTCAAAGGAGTTGAAGAGGTCCACTGTGAAGATGGTCATTTGAGTCACGGTGGCTGGCCAGTAGCCACTCTTTACAAGTTCGTCCACCCCCACTGTCCAATGTCTCAGACACCCAGATGCAGTTCAGAGCAGGAAGTGACAGACTGTAGCGCCCTGAGTCAGGAGTAATTATTAGAATGTAATGAATGACATTCTTTAAAAACATGTGACTAGAAGTCCTTAAAAACCAAATACTTTCATGAAAATATGAATGAAAATAATATCTTAGCTGTGATAACAAATGTTAAGGTTGGCATGGCATTTGCTTGGCATTTTAGCACACTGTACCTGTATATTGTGGGATATAGGTGCAGGAGCATTGTTACTGCAGCAGGATGGGTACTGGTAATGGAAACTATTAAATAAAAATGGTGTTATATTTATTAATCAACTTAACTTAAAGGAATTAGTTTTTTAGGAGAAGTAATGAGAATCCACTATGACAGATACAGTGCATTTGGAAAGTATTCAGACCACTTGACTTTTTCCATATTTTGTTACGTTACAGTTTTATTATAACATTTATAAAATAGTATTTTTGTCCTCAATCTAAACACAATACCCTATAATGACAAAGCAAAAACAGGTTTGTAGACATTTTTTCAAATTTATTTAAAAAAATAAATGAAAATATTACATTCAGTAAGTATTCAGACCCTTTACTTATTACTTTGTTGAAGCACCTTTGGCAGTGATTATACCCTAAAGTCTCCTTGGGTATGACACTACAAGCTTGGCACACCTGTATTTGGAGAGTTTCTCCCATTCTTCTCTGCAGATCCTCTCAAGCTCTGTCAGGTTGGATTTGGAGCCTGGCAGCAGAGCTATTTTCAAGTCTCTCCAGAGATGTTCGATCGGTTTCAAGTCCGGGTTCTGGCTGGGCCACTCAAGGACACCAGTCTGAGCTCCTGAGCACTCTGGAGCAGATTTTCATCAAGGATCTCTCTGTACTTTGCTCCGTTCATCTTTCCCTCGATCCTGACCGAGGCAGCAGTGTAATGATCGCCCATGATCGCTCTTGGCATCTCCCTTTTTATTTATTTATTTATTTTACCTTTATTTAACCAGGTAGGCAAGTTGAGAACAAGTTCTCATTTACAATTGCGACCTGGCCAAGATAAAGCAAAGCAGTTCGACAGATACAACGACACAGAGTTACACATGGAGTAAAACAAACATACAGTCAATAATACAGTAACCCTTGGGGTTCCTTTAAGGGAGGGTTTCCCAAACCTCTTCTCAGGCCCCTCCAGACGTTTCACATTTTTATTTTAACCCTTAACTGGCCCACATGGTTCAATTAGTTAGCTAATCATCAAGCCTTTGACTAATTAAATCAAGTGTGGCAGTTTAGCGTTAAAACAAAAATGTGAAAAATCTGGGGGAGCTGGTGGAGAGGGTTGGGAAACCCTGTTTTAGGGTTAGATGCCCCAGGGTAAAGCTCTGTTAAGGGCGATACGCACCCCCGCCATTAGCTGCAATATGGTCGGTCACCTGTTCCGGTAAGATCAATGTCCTCCGCTGTGATGTTTGATGACAATAATATACAATTAACATGAGGCAGCCAGGACTGGCATATGCTATCTATATAGAGAAAATGGTTACACTTTTTGTTTGCGTAAACAAATACACAAAACTAAATAGGTACATAACACTTACTGTGTCCTGAGGCCTTCTTATCAGCATAAATTTTATCAGCATATCGATTGCGCAACCAGGGGTGGAAAGACCCTGGATCATTGTTACTCTAACTTCCGCGACGCATATAAGGCCCTGCCCCGCCCCCCTTTCGGAAAAGCTGACCACGACTCCATTTTGTTGATCCCTGCCTACAGACAGAAACTAAAACAAGAAGCTCCCACGCTGAGGTCTGTCCAACGCTGGTCCGACCAAGCTGACTCCACACTCCAAGACTGCTTCCATCACGTGGACTGGGAGATGTTTCGTATTGCGTCAGACAACAACATTGACGAATACGCTGATACGGTGTGCGAGTTCATTAGAACGTGCGTTGAAGATGTCGTTCCCATAGCAACGATTAAAACATTCCCTAACCAGAAACCGTGGATTGATGGCAGCATTCGTGTGAAACTGAAGGCACGAACCACTGCTTTTAATCAGGGCAAGGTGTCTGGTAACATGACTGAATACAAACAGTGCAGCTATTCCCTCCGCAAGGCTATCAAACAAGCTAAGCGCCAGTACAGAGACAAAGTAGAATCTCAATTCAACGGCTCAGACACAAGAGGTATGTGGCAGGGTCTACAGTCAATCACGGACTACAGGAAGAAACCCAGCCCAGTCACGGACCAGGATGTCTTGCTCCCAGGCAGACTAAATAACTTTTTGCCCGCTTTGAGGACAATACAGTGCCACTGACACGGCCTGCAACGGAAACATGCGGTCTCTCCTTCACTGCAGCCGAAGTGAGTAAGACATTTAAACGTGTTAACCCTCGCAAGGCTGCAGGCCCAGACGGCATCCCCAGCCGCGCCCTCAGAGCATGCGCAGACCAGCTGGCCGGTGTGTTTACGGACATATTCAATCAATCCCTATACCAGTCTGCTGTTCCCACATGCTTCAAGAGGGCCACCATTGTTCCTGTTCCCAAGAAAGCTAAGGTAACTGAGCTAAACGACTACCGCCCCGTAGCACTCACATCCGTCATCATGAAGTGCTTTGAGAGACTAGTCAAGGACCATATCACCTCCACCCTACCTGACACCCTTGACCCACTCCAATTTGCTTACCGCCCAAATAGGTCCACAGACGATGCAATCTCAACCACACTGCACACGGCCCTAACCCATCTGGACAAGAGGAATACCTATGTGAGAATGCTGTTCATCGACTACAGCTCGGCATTCAACACCATAGTACCCTCCAAGCTCGTCATCAAGCTCGAGACCCTGGGTCTCGACCCCGCCCTGTGCAACTGGGTACTGGACTTCCTGACGGGCCGCCCCCAGGTGGTGAGGGTAGGCAACAACATCTCCTCCCCGCTGATCCTCAACACTGGGGCCCCACAAGGGTGCGTTCTGAGCCCTCTCCTGTACTCCCTGTTCACCCACGACTGCGTGGCCATGCACGCCTCCAACTCAATCATCAAGTTTGCGGACGACACAACAGTGGTAGGCTTGATTACCAACAACGACGAGACGGCCTACAGGGAGGAGGTGAGGGCCCTCGGAGTGTGGTGTCAGGAAAATAACCTCACACTCAACGTCAACAAAACTAAGGAGATGATTGTGGACTTCAGGAAACAGCAGAGGGAACACCCCCATCCACATCGATGGAACAGTAGTGGAGAGGGTAGCAAGTTTTAAGTTCCTCGGCATACACATCACAGACAAACTGAATTGGTCCACTCACACAGACAGCATCGTGAGGAAGGCGCAGCAGCGCCTCTTCAACCTCAGGAGGCTGAAGAAATTCGGCTTGTCACCAAAAGCACTCACAAACTTCTACAGATGCACAATCGAGAGCATCCTGGCGGGCTGTATCACTGCCTGGTATGGCAACTGCACCGCCCTCAACCGTAAGGCTCTCCAGAGGGTAGTGAGGTCTGCACAACGCATCACCGGGGCAAACTACCTGCCCTCCAGGACACCTACACCACCCGATGCTACAGGAAGGCCATAAAGATCATCAAGGACATCAACCACCCGAGCCACTGCCTGTTCACCCCGCTGCCATCCAGAAGGCGAGGTCAGTACAGGTGCATCAAAGCTGGGACCGAGAGACTGAAAAACAGCTTCTATCTCAAGGCCATCAGACTGTTAAACAGCCACCACTAACATTGAGTGGCTACTGCCAACACACTGTCAATGACACTGACTCTACTCCAGCCACTTTAATCATGGGAATTGATGGGAAATGATGTAAATATATCACTAGCCACTTTAAACAATGCTACCTTATATAATGTTACTTACCCTACATTGCTCATATCATATGCATACGTTGATACTGTACTCTATATCATCGACTGCATCCTTATGTAATACATGTATCACTAGCCACTTTAACTATGCCACTTGGTTTACATACTTATCTCATATGTATATACTGTACTCGATATCATCTACTGTATCTTGCCTATGCTGCTCTGTACCATCACTCATTCATATATCCTTATGTACATATTCTTTATCCCCTTACACTGTGTATGACAGTAGTTTTTTTTGGAATTGTTAGTTAGATTACTTGCTCGTTATTACTGCATTGTCGGAACTAGAAGCACAAGCATTTCGCTACACTCGCATTAACATCTGCTAACCATGTGTATGTGACAAATAAAATTTGATTTGATTTGATTTGATTTCTTAGACCTTTTTTTTGTCCAAAGCTGTGTTCGAATACTCATACTAACCTCACTAACCGTAGGGTAATAAAAGTGTGGAAAAGTGTGTGTGTATGTGAAAACAAGTAAAAATGTAACAAAGTTTTGCTGTGTGCCTTCACTGTCTTCCTCTTCCCTGGGCCTGCTGTTTCAACATAGCACCAAGAACCTGACTGTCTCCCTGCCTGTATCCTGCTTTTCTCGCACTCTTTACCATTTGTAATGTGTGAAACTACATAATGTCCTGTGGGAACCTGCATAATGTTATTACAATACGTTATTTTGATACATTGTAAAAAATAAAATAAAAATTAAATCTGAATTTTCCCACTCTCTATCCCAGCAAGGTGCAAGTTGGGGGAGGGACACAACAAATAAATAGCTTTGCATGTGTGGCTCCTTACCACAATCAATCAGTTTGGCAAAAATAATCTCTGCTCAGAGGGCAATAAAATCATTTTTTTTCAGAGAGAGAAGCTAGTGTGGAAGGAGCATCTTCCACTTTGGAAGATTAAGAATATTCCGAATATGAGGATCATTGTCTCTGTCAATTCGGATTCTGACAGTGAGTTGGAAGAAGAGGGTGAGATTGACCCTAGTCCATCCCCAGCATCAGCAGCCTGGAGGAGGAGCAATATGGATGTCAAAAAGTTGTGAAATTGAATGGTCTTATTGCCCAAGGAATGAGCCACCTCGCATTGTTGCCAATGTGATGAGAATGCAACCTGGGCTGACGCAGATGGCTGTTTCTCATGTGCAGGACATCAAGTGTTCTTTTGAACTGTTCATCCCAGAAACCATTGAGAAAATCATTCTGGACTGCAGTAATTGGAGGGAAGGCATGTTTTTGGAGAGAGATGGAACGAGATGGACCAAACACATTCACATGCATACTCTGGGGTTCTTATCCTTGCTGGTATTTTCAGATCCAATGGGGAATCCACAGAATCCTTTTGGGATGCAGAAACTGGCAGAGAACTTTTACATGCAACAATGTCTCTGGAAAACTTCCAAATTTTTTCCAGGATTATCCGCTTCGATAACCGAGTCACCAGACCAGCTCGGCAGCAGAGAGACAAGCTATTTGCAATCAGGTCAGTAAACAAGTGGATGGACCGCCTTCCCGTTTTACAACCCTGGGCCCAACGTTACTGTTGATTAGCAGCTTATGCCATTTAGGGGCCACTGCCACTTCAGGCAGTACATATCGTCTAAACCTGCAAATGATGGAATCAAGATCGGGGCTGCCTGTGATGCTGCTTCATCATATACGTGGAACTTGCAAGTGTATACAAGGAAGCCAGATGGAGGAGCCCCTGAGAAGAACCAATGGATGCGGGTTGTCCTGGACGTGACATAGGGACTCCGTGGCCACAACATCACATGCAATAACGTTTTTACTTCTCACAAGCTGGGGCAGGAGCTAGCTGATGACGGTAGGAACAGAACGAAAAAAACAACCCAGAGCTCTCAACTCAGCTGTTGAATACACGGAACAGGCCTATCAATTCCTCTGAGTTTGTGTTCACAGCCGACACGTCCCTAGTATCCTACGTGACAAAGAAAGGCAAAAATCTGGGACTCATGAGTACGTATAGGAATGGGAGATTCTGTGGCCAGCAACATTTAAAAAAAACTGAAATCATAATGGATTACAATGCCACAAAAGGAGGGGTGGACAATTTAGAGGGTTGGACAATAGTATGGATATAGTTACATTCAGCAAATATGAAGTATACAAGCAGAGGACACCATTTCCGTGCTTTTAGGGCCCATAATACAATTCTTCAGAAAACGGGCATGGCTTCACGTTTTCAGATTTGAAGAAAATGGCGGAAAATATGCCAAATGTTTAAAAAATGTTGAGCAATGTAATAAAGTATTGACTTTTCAAATAAGTTACCTAACAAGTAATGTTGGCTGACAATTTGTTAGCTACACTATCCTTACGAACCGCATAGCATTACAGCAGAATGCACCGGTATATTAGCTAGCTACAGTGTCTTGCAAAAGTATTTCTCCCTTGGCATTTTTCCTATTTTGTTGCCTTACAACCTGGAATTAAAATAGATTTTTGAGTTTGTGTCATTTGACTTACAAAACATGCCTACCACTTTGAAGATGCTAAATATTTTTTGATTGTGAAACAAAAACAAGAAATAAGACCAAAAAAAAACAGAAAACTTGAGTGTGCATACAGTAACTATTCACCCCCCAAAGTCAATACTTTGTAGACCCACCTTTTGCAGCAATTATAGCTGCAAGTCTCTTGGGATATGTCTCTATGAGCTTGGCACATCTAGCCACTGGGATTTCTGCCAATTCAAGGCAAAACGCTCAACATCAGTTGAATATGGCCAGTGTCAGTAAACATTGTCAAAAAAGCATGATTAAATTGTTGCCAGCAGCACAATTATAGTCACCAACGCTCAGGATAACATGAAAACAGCCTGACCATCTCTGCTAGGGAATAGCTAGCAAGTTAGCCAGTTAGCTTGTGTGCTTGTCGGCTCAACCCTACTCCTCACCCAGAGCGTCCAGTGTGCGCTCTGAACGCTTCGAGAGGGAAACACTCTCAATTTACAATGCCCAGAGTGCACTCTGGCACTCCAGATTGAATTTCATAACACACCGGGCTGCATTCCAAACACTTAACAGACACACCCTCTCCCCTCAGCCCTCAAATTAAGTGCCCGGAAATTCGTCACTAGTTCGTCCCGCGATGATTGTGGTTTCAGCCACCAATAGCTTATGGGTGTTTTATATGCATTACAGTCAATTATGATTACATGTCTAATTATATTAACTATATAATTATTAATTAATATATGCCTATTGTATGATAGCTAGCAAATGAATTATCTAACTAACGCTAGCCTGCCTAGCTACTTCTGAAGAAGGAAAGAAAATATTTCTACAATTTGCAAAAGCTAACCAAACAAAAACATCATTACTTTTATGAGACGTGTTTGTGCATTAGTAGCACAATTTCTGACTTATTTACATTCTCCATATTGACGTTGAGGTTAAGTTTTCGCAGACTTTTCTTAGTGGATGTACAATCGTCGCAAATGTAATTATAGGGAGTTTCAATCCCCGAAGTGAACATAAATGTACACACGCAAACTCCATTAAAAACGAGGGCTGAGGGGCTTGGGTTGCAAACTTCCCTTGCTTGGCTAATCATTTGGACCGACGACAAATATGGCTGCGGGGATTCCCTCAGGGCATAAGGCGAAGGTAAGTGGACGAAGGTGTGTATTTTATGAGTTTGAAACGCAGCCCCAAGTCGTAAAATGTCTAACTATTAATTTGTTATGCTAACAAGCTAGCAAGAGGTTGCATAGCAACAGCATCAACTTCCCGTAGACAGGCCAAGCGTTAGTACGCTCAACTGAAAGGATACCATTCATTTACAGTAAATGAACTAGTATATAGTATATATTCATTCAAGTATGTAGTATGTTAGTATGGGTATTCGAACACAGCTCAGGTCTTTGGTGAATTATGTTGCCTCTGCTGTCCCTCTCTATCCATTGGACAGGGAAAAGTCTAGTGGCAGGAGCAGGTACCTGTCGCTTTGCAGCTCACTACTTCTGATCTTACAGTATTTATTAAAATCAAACATGTAATTTTAATCACAGAGAGATTTCCATTCTAACACAACAACATTGTGGTATGTACCCACAATTCAACTGCCCTAAAAATATACTGGGGAAATGGGAAGAAATATCACTTACAGCTACATGTTGAAATTATAATGCTGTGCGATAATGAGCTTCTCAAAGCGCCTCCTCAAATGCCACCCATACCGCATCACGCTCTTTGCTTAAGCTCATTTGGTAGAACATAAACATTATTGTATGTTAACGTAGAAAAACAAGTACCAAAATGTAATGAGTACCTTTGGGTGTCAGTGATTTTCTTCAGGAATGTAAAAATGTAAAAGTAAAAGTTGTCAAAAATATAAATAGTAATGTACAGATACCCCCACAAAATACTTGAGTAGTACTTTAACGTATTTTTACTTAAGTACTTTATACTACTGGTTATATTGTGCAAAATCAAAAGGCAAAGCCTCTACAGTTGGCTAACACTCAAAGGTTTTTGCTATTTATCTGCTGAAATTCATGAACATCTCATGTGCAAACATTTCTGGTGTTATTATTTATGAACTAGAATTGTATATTCACATTTACACAATTGGTATACAGACATCAAAATGACAACAGTTTACAGTTTAAAATGTGCAGACACCAGTGTTATCATATTTCTATGGGACACAAACAGGCCTTACATAAACTAGCCACGCCATCAAAGATCGAATTGAAAGGCAAAATTGTTGATTATATGCAGGGCAATTGTTCATTTTAAATTGGATGCGATATTCAGTACAACCACAGCAAGCGGGTAGGGTAAACACACGCGAGGGAGGTTCAGAACGTAGGAAGGAGAGAAGCTGGCTGGTGGAGAAGATGGCGGATGGGGACAATGGGAGTGAGCGCGGTGGTGGCGGGTTTCAGCACTACTAGCGGGATCAGGAGACCCAAGAGCTATCCTTGAAGCGGCTGGACATCCAGAACAAATGATTCTACCTGGATGTAAAGCAGAATGCGAAGGGCAGGTTCATCAAAATCGCAGAGGGGGGCTCGAAAAGTCGACCGACCCTTTCCTCCTGATAGAGCTGCTGTAACCGAGTCAGGTTTATAGGCCTCCTTGCAAGCACACGCTTTTTCAGTTCTGCCCACACATTTTCTATAGGATTGAGGTAAGGGCTTTGTGATGGCCTCTCCAACACATTGACTTTGTTGTCCTTAAGCCATTTTGCCACAACTTTGGAAGTGTGCTTGTGGTCATTGTCCATTTTGAAGACCCATTTGCGACCAAGCTTTAACTTCCTGACTGATGTCTTGAGATGCTGCTTCAATATATCCACATAATTTTCCTCTCTCATGATGCCATCTATTTTGTGAAGTGCACCTGTCCCTCCTGCAGCAAAGCACTGCAACAACATGATGCTGCCACCTCCGTACTTCACGGTTGGGATGGTGTTCTTCAGCTTGCAAGCATCCCCCTTTTTCCTACAAACATAACGATAATCATTATGGCCAAACAGTTCTATTTTTGTTTCATCAGATCAAAGGGCATTTCTCCAAAAAGTACGATATTTGTCCCCGTGTGCAGTGGTGATCCTAACTGCCTAAAACAGGGAATTTTTACTCCGATTAAATGTCAGGAATTGTGAAAAACGAAATTTAAACGAGTTTAAATGTATTTGGCTAAGGTGTATGTAAACTTTTGACTTCAACTGTACATACTTTATTAATGTAAATTGAACATAACTGGATAGGTGTAAACAACATGGCTATAGCTGCAGCTTGCCTTCTGGTATGCTAGGTGAAATATTCAACACTGCTTATACCTATTCAACAATTTCAGATCTACAGTTCCTAGACTAGGGGGAAGCATCTAGGGGTTGTTTCTGAACAATACTGACCATCAGGGTGTCAGAGGCAAAGGGTGTGTGTAATATGGTTGTCAGGGTATGTGTGTGGTTGTCTGGGTATGTGTGTGGTTGTCTAAGGTGTGGAGGAAATCGAACAGCAGGAAGCTGTACTTCTCCCTTTGTCAATATGTGCGTCCCAAATGGCACCCTATTGCCTACCAGGTCACATAGGGCTCTGGTCAAAAGTAGCGCAATACGTAGGGAGTAGGGTGCCATTTGGGATATTCTCAGTAGGCGTCAAGCAGATGGAAGGTGAAGTGATACTGCTGGGAGAACATAAATGAAACCCCATAAACTGTGTCCCAAATTCTATTCCCTATAGTGTACTATTTTGACTAGAGCCCTATGACTCTGGTCAGAAGTAGTGGACTATATAGGGAATAGGATGGCATTTGGACCATCCCCTGTCCTGACATGATGACTGTAAAGGCCGTAAAGTTGTGGAATCAAGTTGTGGTTTTATAAAGTACAGTCATATTTGACATGTTTTATGTAATGTACTTTAACTCTCATTGATATCAGAGAGATAAGTGATGGTCAAGCAATGGATGATTAGGGTTGTGTCCCAAATGGAACCCTCACTACATAGGGAGACATTTGAGACGCACAATAGATGCTCATGACAGAGTGAGCGGGCCAGGTTAGGAATTTAAAGTCACTGCATGGTCAATCCGACATCTGCATTGGCTGGGAAACGTCCTCTGCAGAAGTCAGGGCATTCATACTTATTGTACTTTGTGAAGCAGTGCAAAGCTGTTGAGTAGAGCTGTTGTCAAGGAAGTGAGTTTGTATTTATACAGGACCTCCCGCCCCACATACCGCTAACCAGTCATGTCAATACGGAGCCCTCTGCATTTTTTTTACAAAATTTGGGAGGAGCACGGTGTTGTGAAACGGAGCTCAACTTGGACTCTAAATTCCTCCGGAGGCTCCTCAATTGCATAACACCGTCCATACGGAACCTAGAGACACTTGGGTTAACACTTGTGTATTGACAACTGCCATGGGAAGTGATTTCGGTGGGAGTAGAGTGAAGTCAATTTAGCAATTTCCCCACTAATGGTTAAAATTAGGGAATGGGAAGCTGATCGTAGAACTTTACCTAGGGGAACAGCTTGGAAATATTCCATTGTGACACAATTAGCAGATTTGTGGAATTTTAGCAGCTTCTGAGAAAAGTGCTGTTTTTAGCACTGACACTCACAGTTAGTGATTTATTTATTGATGACAGCTGTATGGGAATTAATCACAATCAAGAATAAGAAAACAAGTTCTCTTTCAACTACTTGTTTCGATGTATTCCTATGGGAAATAGTTATATTTTCCTAAGTTCAAAGAACCAATCACATACAGTACCAGTCAAAAGTTTGAACACACCTACTCATTCCATAGTTTTTCTTTATTTTTACTATTTTCTACATTGTCGAATAGTTGTGAAGACATCAACGCTATGAAATAACACATATGGAATCATGTAGTAACCAAAAAATAGTGATAAACAAATCAAAATATATGTAATATTTGAGATTCTTCAAAGCAGCCACCCTTTGCCTTGACAGCTTTGCACACTATTCACATTATCTCAACCAGCTTCATGAGGTAGTCACCTGGAATGCATTTCACTTGTGCCTTGTTCATTTGTGGAATTTCTTTCCTTCTTAATGTGTTTGAGCCAATCAATTGTGTTGTGACAAGGTAGGGGTGGTATAAAGAAAAAAGCCCTATTTGGAAAAAGACAAAGTCCATATTAGCGCAAGAACAGCTCAAATAAGCAAAGATAAACTATAGTCCAGAATTTCTTTAAGACATGAAGGTCAGTCAATGTGGAACATTTCAAGAACTTTTAAAGTTTCTTCAAGTGCAGTCTCAAAAACCATCAAGCGCTATGATGAAACTGGCTCTCATGAGGACCGCCACAGGAAAGGAAGACCCAGAGTTACCTCTGCTGCAGAGGATAAGTTCATTGGAGTTACCAGCCTCAGAAATTGCAGTCCAAATAAATGCTTCACAGAGTTCAAGTAAAAGACACATCTCAACATCAACTGGTCAGAGGAGACAGTGTGAATCAGGCCTTCATGGTCAAATTGCTGTAAAGAAACCACTACTAAAGGACACCAATATGAAGAAGAGACTTGCTTGGGCCAAGAAACATGAGCAATAGACATTAGACCGGTGTAAATCTGTCCTTTGGTCTGATATGTCCAAATGTGAAATTTTTGATTCCGACCGCCGCGTCTTTGTGAGACACAGAATAGGTGAACGGATGATCTCGTGGATACAAGATGGCGCCGACAGATAGGAGCTTGAAGCAGATCTGCCCTAAGCAACTTTGCAGTATTTAGTTTATATATATATATATATATGCCTTATATTATTAGCCCAGGAATAATTTTGTGTTATTACCTACAGCCGGAAATAACTTTTGGATATCAAAGCGGCATAACTCACCAGCATTACGACCGGGAATATGACTTTTCCGAATTGGATCTTTGAACTGATTCCAGAGGCTGATCCAAAACACTGCCGGCTGAGAAGAGATATTTGGAGTGGACTTCTTGTCCGACTCAGGAGGTGCGCACACCGTAGTATATTACTCGTTAATGTTCAGTCTCTGGATAATAAAGTAAATGAGCTCAGGGTGAGAATCTCCTTCCAGAGAGACATGAGGGATTGTAACATACTCTGTTTCATGGAAACATGGCTCTCTCCGGATATACCGTCTTTGTCCATACAGCCAGCTGGGTTCTCAGTATATCGCGCTGACAGGAATAAATTACTCTCCAGGAAGAAGAAAGGTGGGGGTGTATGTTTCATGACTAACCACTCATTGGGTGATTGTGATAACATACAGAAACTCAAGTCCTTTTGTTCACCTAACCTAGAATACGTCACCGTCAAATGCCGACCGTATTACCTCCCAAGAGAATTATCTTCGGTTATAGTCACAGCCGTGTATATTCCCCCTCAAGCAGATACCACGACGGCCCTCAAAGAACTTCACTGGACTTTATGGAAACCACATATCCTGAGGCCACATTTATTGTAGCTGGGGATTTTAACAAAGCAAATTTGAGGAAAATGCTATCGAAATTCTATCAACACATTGGCTGTAGTACTCGCGCTACTAAAACACTCGATCACTGCTACGCCAACTTCAAGGATGCCTACAAGGCCCTCCCCCACCCTGCCTTCAGCAAATCTGATCACGACTCCATTTTGCTCCTCCCTTTCTATAGGCAGAAACTCAAACAGCAAGTAGCTGTGCTAAGGACTATTCAACGCTGGTCTGACCAATTGGAATCCACGTTTCAAGATTGTTTTGATCACATCTTGCTTCCAGACAAGCTAAACAACTTCTTCGCCCACTTTGAGGATAACACAGTGCCACTGCACACTGCCCTATCCCATCTGGACAAGAGGAATACCTACAATACATGGATGAATATACACAAGATATCCTAAGAATTATATGTACAGCAGTGGATACACTATATAGCCAAAAGTTTGCTGATACCTGCTCGTCGAACATCTCATTCCAAAATCATGGGCATTAATATGGAGTTGGTTCCCACTTTGCTGCTATAACAACCTCCACTCTTCTGGGGAAGGCTTTCCACTACATGTTGGAACATTGCTTCGGGGACTGGCTTCCATTCAGCCACAAGAGCATTAGTGAGGTCACTAATGTTGGGCAATTAGGCCTGGCTCGCAGTCAGCGTTCCCATTCATCCCAAAGGTGTTCTATGGGGTTGAGGTCAGGCCAGTCAAGTTCTTCCACACCGATCTCGACAAACAATTTTTGAAAGGACCTCGCTTTGTGTACAGGGGCATTGTTATGCTGAAACAGGAAAGGGCATTCCCCAAACTGTTGCCACAAAGGTGGAAGCACAGAATCATCTAGACTGTCATTGTACGCTGTAGCGTTAAGATTTCCCTTCACTGGAACTAAGAGGCCTATTCCTCCTCCACCAAGCTTTATGGTTGGCACTATGTATTCGGGCAGGTAGCATTCTCCTGGCATCAGCCAAACCCAAATTTGTGCGTAGGATTGCCAGATGGTGAAGTGTGATTCATCACTCCAGAGAACGCATTTCCACTGCTTCAGAGTCCAATGGCAGCAAGCCACTCGAGCCAACATTTGGCATTGGCTTTTGTGCAGTTTGCTCGGCCATGGAAACCGATTTCATGAAGCTCCCGATGAACAGTTATTTTGTTATGCGCTTCAGCACTTGGCGGTCCTGTTCTGGGATCTTGTGTGGCCTATCACTTCGCAGCTGAGCCGTTGTTGCTCCTAGACATTTCCACCTCATAATAACAGCACTTATAGTTGACCGGGGCAGCTCTAGCAGGGCAGAAATTTGACCAACTGACTTGTTGAAAAGATGGCATCTTATGACTGTGCCACGCTGAAAGTCACTGAGCTCTGCAGTATGGGCCATTCTACTGCCAATGTTTGTCTATGGAGAATGCATGGATGTGTGCTTGATTTTATACACCTGTCAGCAACAGGTATGCCTATAATAACTTAATCCACTTATTTGAAGTGGTGTTAACTGTCAAGGCTGTGGGTAACTGGTGAAAGGAGTCAGGCGCAGGAGAGTTGAGATGCGTGGACAAGTTATTTAATTCAAGAAAACACCAGTATTAACACAATACTATGGCACTGGAAAAATACCGGTACCACGAAATAAACGGGTGTAATAACAAAACCCGGCAACGATATACCAGCCATCAGACACAACCTTACAAAAACAAAAAACACGCACACAAACATGGGGGAAACCAGAGGGTTAAATAATTAACATGTATTGAAACCAGGTGTGTAAAAAACAAAGACAAAACAAATGGAGAATGAAAAGTGGATCGGTGATGGCTAGAAGGCCGGTGACGTCGACCTCCGAATGCTGCTCGAACAAGGAGAGGGACCGACTCCGGCGGAAGTCGTGACATTAACATACTTTTGGCCATAGTTTATAAACATTGGCCTAAATGTAGACACATTTTGCTGGAGGGCAATGAGGATATTTGGGATCTTTCCCCAACGGCCCTTTCTCCCAAGCGATTTTATGGCATTCCATTGTTTTGGTTGAGTTCAGTTGACTTATTTAACGCATATATGTGGACAATTACCTGGTTTGCTCCCCCACTCGGGAACAAGCAATACGAGACACAGCTTCTCTTGTAACCCACCTCTCCGAGCTAGGGTTTGAAAACTAGATAAAAAGCTGTTTGGTGCCAGCACAGAGAATAGAATATCTAGGTGTTATGCTAGACCCTCTCTCATCAGGCATCTCTTTGGGACAGGCGCATTGCATCGTCCCGACAGTGCCTCTCCCTGTTCCACATGGGCACTTGGTCACATTCCGAATGTGTCTCCGTGTGCTGGAGTTCATGGCTTCCACCATTTTAGTAGTACTGTGGATGAGAGACTTCCTGCATGGGTATCCTCCCTACGTCTGTGGTCCCGAAGTCACCTCAATCCTAATGGTAAAGGTGACCTCAGCATGTCTTTCAGCTCTCTGTCATTGAAGGACTCCTTCGCTCTTTGTTTTTGGACCACACTCAACGAGCTATGTAGGGCCATAAACAAACAAGAAAATGCACATCCAGAGGTGGCATTTCTGGTGGCCGGTGATTTTAATCCAGGGAAACTGAAATCCGTTTGACCTCATTTTTACCATAATGTCACCTGTGCAACTAGAGGTTACATTTACTCTACACACAGAAATGCATACAAGGCCCTCCGTTGCAAATCAGACCATAATAATATCCTCCTGCTTCCTGCTTACAAGAAAACACCCAAACAAGAATTACCAGTGACACTCTCAATACGGAAGTGGTCCGATGAAGCGGATGCTAACCTACAGGACCGTTTCGCTATAGCAGAGACAGGAATATGTTATGAGATTCACCTGATAAAATTGAGGAGTTTACTACATCAGTATGTATTTCATTCCTGTAAAATGAAAAATGAAGGATGGCACGTTGCACAAGCCCTGCACTTTTAAAATGTCTGTGTTCCTATGGAATATGCACATGTTTAGAGCGCCACCATTAGGTGAAGAATTAGACAAATTGCTAATAACAAATCCATTTGGAACAATAAATTGGTGACATATGTTATTTTAAACCTAGACTTTCCAATCTCTTAATCCCCAACACAGGAACATTTAGGGGAACATTTCTGCTGTATCTCTGTAGTAGTCACATTGTTTCTGACTCTCAGAATCCCACGGTTCTTATATTTCTAACAGTACTAAGCATGCGTTTGTAGGACTGTTTTGAAACCGAAATGTACTTCATGAGGGCAGTATACAATATTACGTGTCGTTTAGAAAATGCCACCAGAGGGCATCGGGGGTTTAAAAGGTTAAATTCAAGATCCTTTAATTCATTTATTCACATAAATCCACCCTGTCCCTTGGCAGCCAGTACACTTCTGGAGGTATTCAAACACCTTTCTATTAGTATCTCTTGTATGGAAGAGCACAACTTGATACCTGGTAACTACAGTATGGTACTAGCTATAATACATACTGTAAAAGTCTGCTCTTGAGCGGGAATCAACAACCATATCTGCCTGATAAGACTTGAAGTCTCATACGTTCTCTCTTTCTTACACCATGATCATTCTTATCGAGCTTTGGGAGTCTTGTGCTTTTCTGTGGCAATTATTTATTGCTTATGAGTACTTGCATTTATAATGCACATCTACATATTTGTACTTAGTTTATTATCACATGTTGGCTAAATACTAGACAGATCTTCATTGTAAATAAGTAATGTAGAAGTTAAAACTCATATCGAGGTTTCCAAGGCTGGACCCCATACTGAAGTCAACGTTTCGCATGGATGGACAGGATGAGGTACCTGTATGTAAACAGCATCCCAGGTGTCTTGGTTTGTCATTACAGTCATTGAAGCAACACACCTATGATTAATCTGAGTCTGGAATATACATTGGAATGTAAAGTGCATATGTTGGTTTGTGAGAACTCCCTATAATTAATTATGTTTGGATAAGCACATCTACTTCTTTATCCTCACCTCTCCAACTTGGACATTGATTTCTGTTTCAACAGTCAGTCTGGTTAGGACGAGCTTCAGCGGTCGCTCATTGTGAGGTGAAAGCATGTGACATCGGTCAAGTATCCGTGGCTCTATTCTGTAAAGATGAAGCGTTACAGATTCCGCCGTAGAAATGTAAAGACAATTTCTGATTGAGCGGACATATGTAGAGTTAAGCGTGAATGCAGTGAGCTGCTAAAGTGGTGTTGTGGCAGAATTGGGGTGAGCTTTTGTAACTTCAAGATGTATGCTCTGTTCTGTGTTGAACTGTGATGTTGTGCATTTCATAGACTCCTGTTATGTCTGCACCCTAACACAAGGCAATTGTGTTCTGAAATTGTAAAAAAATAACTGTGGTGTAAACAATATGATTGTATTATCACCTACCACTATATAAGGGACATGTAGCCTGACCATTTTCTCTCTGAGCTCCTTCCCTGTCCGCAATCAGAGTGATCTACCTTGTTGCTCATGTATTACAGATTCACTATTATAATTATAAATTAGACTCTCCTTAATATTCAGATTGAGTTTACCACATTACCTTGAAATTTCAATCACCCCATACCCCTATGATTTCAGGACATTTCAAGTGGCTTCATCTCCTCGCATCCTCGCTTTCATCTGGCTCCTATTCACTAGAAAACAAGCATAAGGAAACAGTCTGAAACAGGGAAGCACTGACAGAAAAACACCTGTTTTCATTTTGCTACGGTGTGTACTAATGAATACCAGTGGCGTGTATTCATGGATGCCAAAGGAAGCCAGGCTTCCTAAAAATATTGACCAAGAAAAAATATTTAAAAAACAAACAATTGTTTATTTTTTGTCTCTCTGTGTTTCATAATTTTCCTTCAATTCGCAAGATGCTGAATGTATCTCACCGGAGAAAGCATCCGAGCAAGCAAAACAGCACCCTTCTGTCTCGCTACGTGTAGGCCATCTATCTGATGCTGTCTAGTCAAAACGAGTATGAAATTGTTGCCGCCCATAGCATTGAATGGAATGCAAGGGAAGCCAGACAGAGGCCTCCCTTGATGAAAAAAAGCATAACAAATTTAGTAATCAGCATTGAGCTAAACTGAGCGAGCTCAACTATGAATGGTCCTGGCGCACCAAAAAAAACGTGATAAAACAAAGGTGTGGTTGAATTTATTCTGCCACTGTATCTTCCCCCTGGTCTTCTGAAATATTGAACATTTTGAACTGTTATTATGGTGGCGATTTGACACAATTACAATCATGGCCTTGAGTTAGACTCACTGTTCTGGTCTCGGTCCTGAATCAGTCTCCTTTAGGTGGCCTCGAAAACAACACTGTGATGCTGCACTGAAGACAAACAACTAGACAGTTGAAAGCTACATTCCTAGAGGGTGGGCATCATCCACCACCACCCTTGTACCTATTCCTGTACTATTAGATCAGGATTGATAGGCTAGGAAGAAACCAGGAGAGGAAGCACCACTTAAGAGTATTAGGATGTAGCCCTTAGTCTTCTTCAGCGTAGACCAGCTGAATATTGACCTGGTCTCTCAGTGCCTCGTTCTCTCTGTACACGTACAGATGGCCATTCGGGATGAGCCCGGAGCTGCCTTCATCCTCTCCGTCTCACTCCCTCGCCACATCTCTATCCTCCTCCTGGACCATGAGGTCAATTGAAGGAGTTAACACAGAGGTCGTGCTCCTGGAGGGAGGCGGGGTAGCGGAGTGCAGACCTATTGATCCTCACAGAGCGCCTGGCGTGGGTGAAAAACCTCAGCTCCTGTCCATCCCCCCACGCGGGCCACCGCCAACTCCCTCTGCTGGCTCCTGAAGCCACTGCGGGTGGGAAAAATCAGAGAGAACAGGTTACAGTACATACAGATGGTGATGATTTGAAATAGCAGCTCCAGTCAAAAATAGTGCAGGGAATAGGGTGCCAATTCAGACAAAGACATGGTGATGGATACGTGACATACACCAACCTGACTACTTGTTGTATGTAATGCATGTAGTGGCTGGGCACAAATATGTGGCATAAAATGAAGCCCTAGTCGGTGTATGTAAACTCCAGGCAGGGCCCAGACCAGCCAGAGATACAGATACAAAGTCTCTGCTTAGGTTAAATTGGCTGTACATCAAAACAAGTGGCGGGCTGCCGTTTTATTGTTTTTTTGAATCCCAGGTTGCACCTTTAAAATGGCTGACTGGATCAAGAGTAGTCAATCAGGACAATGTCAAACGAGGCAGTGAGGCCAGAGGTCACACAGTGAGAGGTCAAACGTACCCTGGAGTGGCTGTGATCTTGTACTTGACCACAGACGATCCTCCTCTGTCACCACGGATCAGGGCTTTGACAGTTGTGGGTGTGGCCATAGGGTCTGGTGTAGAGCCAGGCTCCACACTGTTCTCTTCATCCTTCTCCTCCTGTCCCTCAGCCCCATCTGACGCTACAGAAGACTTACCTGGAAGTAATAGGGATAATAATAACAATAATAAAGTTAGTCAACTACTGAGAAGTATGCATGCACTACTGTAAGTCTCTTTGGATAAAAGTCTCTGCTAAATGGCATTTAAAAAAAGTGCTCCGTTCTCTGTTCAAAGGCATTGCTAGAATTTACTAGTCCCAATTACCTTACTGGTAACATGAGTCAGAAAACTGAAAACTGTTCTGTTGTGAAATCACATGTTTCGCCACTATAATAGGGTTGAATGGAGGGAGTTCACAATGCATGTAGACCTATTATCGCATCATGGTGACTTAATTTTTTTGTGACAGGTAGGCCTACATTTTCTGCAGCATAGCCTATGCTACAGTAATATTAAGAGTCTAATTTAACCAGCTCCCTCTGGCTATCTGGGGTCACCTTGTTTTTTAACTGTAGAGATGATTTTTTCTCATTGCAGCTGCAGAGTTTGAAAACAGCCTATCACTCAAATATCGTTGCTTTAATTCAGTGTACTCTCTCGCTGTCTCTCTCTCCATCAACTCCATTCAAATTGCATCCAAAATAGAGAATCCTGTTCTAGATTGATATACAGTATGCATGTCCTAGCCTACCACTTTCAGGTAATAAATTCAAGGCAGTATTAGCCTTATATTTAGCTAATTAGTGATGGTTTATGCATAATAAGCTTCTCACTTATAGCTGCTGTCTCTTACGCAATATGCAAGCACCTGTGTTCCGCTGGCCTCTGCTTAAAAAAATGCCCCTTGCTCTTGGAGTCTGACTGTTTTAAATGCCATGATGAAACAACTTAGTTAAGGCATGCTCTTTTTCAGAAGCAAAATTATCTGAACTTTTTAAATGTTAAAGCAGCTCAGCCCTGGTAGGGTCAAAACAGAAAGAGAAACCCTGTGCACAGCAGTGCATCCAGATCCGGGTGCTGGTTTTGGCAGGAACAACTATGGCCAGGATTCAATTCAAGGCCCATTATAGCTCAACACACTAGGTAATTTATGCTTGAGCCGGTTTGAACAGCATTTACTACCACCAATATGATTTTATGCAAACGTAGGGGAAAATGCCTATAAAAGTCACTTTGCCTGCTGGAGGAGAGTTGTGACAGTCTTTTCTAGGAAACCTTATGTGACCTAATATTTAGGAAGAGGTATCATTTAATGGAGCCTGAAGGAAGAAACCCCAGATTATCCATTATGCTGACCAGATACTCCATTGGCCACTCTAACAATCAAAATAAATGTCTTCAAAAATGGAAGGCGGAGGCAAGGTCAAGTGGGAACATTCAAGCCAATGAGAGGGCAGATACGAGTGTGATAACAGGTACAACTCCAATAAAGTGTTTTTTCTCACATGTCCTACTGACATTGAGTGTGTAAAACATTAAGGACACCTGCTCTTTCCATGACAGACTAAGCAGGTGAAAGCTATGATCCCTTACCGATGTCACTTGTTAAATCCACTTTAAAATCAGTGTAGATGAAGGGGAGGAGACAGGTTAAAGAAGGATTTTTAAGCCTTGGATTGTGTATGTGTGCCAATCAGAGGGTGAATGGACAAGACAAAATATTTAAGTGTCTTTGAACAGGGTATGGTAGTAGAAGCCAGGCGCACCGGGAAAGGGGATACCTAGTCAGTTGCACAACTGAAGGCATTCAACCAAAATGTGTCTTTCGCATTTAACCCAACCCCCCTGAAATGCAGGGAGCTGCCTTAAATCGACATCATCCATGCCTGGGAGCAGTTGTTAGGGGTTAACGGCCTTGCTCATGGGCAGAATTGCAGATTTTACCACCTTTTCCACCTTCGAACCAGCGACCTTGAAGTTCAAATGAGGAAAAATGCCTTCCTCAGTTCGGTTTGCCCCCTTTAATTTTTTATTTATTTTATCCTTTATTTAACTTGGCAAGTCAGTTAAGAAAAAATTCTTATTCACAATGACAGCCTAGGAACAGTGGGTTAACTGCCTTGTTCAGGGGCAGAACAGATTTCTACCTGGTCAGCTCGGGGATTAGATCTCGCAACCTTTCGGTTACTGGCCCAACGCTCTAACCTCTAGGATACCTGCTGCCCCCTTTAGGTCACAATTGAAGTGTTTTCTTCCCAGACTTAATGCTAGGCATTATCACTGGGATATGAGGTTCCACCAGGGCCTGAGCCTATGTTAAAAGTGTTTTTAAAAAGTACAAAGTGTTAGAAAGTTGTCCCTATGCTCAATTTACCCCATAAAAACAGGGTAAGTTGTGCCAAGAGACCACTTTTTTGGAACAAGCTATGTTTTCAAAACTGCTATGTTTACATGAATTCTGATTATTTCCAAGGATACACAGAATCCAGAAATATTATGAAGAGAACTTTGTTAGAAAGAATACCATATTTCCCTTGATGAATTGATGCTGAATGTATCTAAAAACAAGTGTAAAATGCCACACCAGTGAGCTGAACCTTTTAGGGGCATCCAGTTAAGATGGGGAATCAACCTCAGAGCTCAGACACTCGTTGGAACTTCTATCTCAAATAATAATTCCTTGCATCCTTCTCAAACGTATTAGAGGAGAAAATCCACTGTCCCTGCCTTCAGACCTTCTTCTCCAACACGTTTTGAGACTGAGGCGAGGAGAGAGGATGCGAGGAAAGATTGAGATAGTCATTGTTTAACAGGGATGTTGCTGCCTCATTACCTTGTGTCTCTTCCTTTTTTAACATCTCAAACACATCAGTCCGCAGCTCATCAACTGGCTGGAGAGAATGGGGAGAGGAAATAGATAAGAAATAGATACCAAGGGAGGCAATAATTTTTCTTTTGATTACATGATGTTTAAGGAAATCTTCAGAAACAGACGAATCTCAGAAAGAGATTGATGATTGACATAACTAGACTCCCAGCCAGGTGGTTTAATAGTGATACAGAAAGGAGGGAGTGGGGAGTGTGGGAGGGAGACAAAGGATAGAATGTTTCAACTGTGGGACCACTCGTACTGCTTCCTCAAACAGGAGAGAAAGGCAGAGAGAAAGCCAGAGAGGGAGTCGTAAAGGAGGGAGAGGTAATAATTAATTAATTAAAATAGTCATCATCATTGAATTTACAGTGCATTCGGAAAGTATTCAGGCACCTTGACTTTTTTCACATTTTGTGGTGTTACAGCGTTATTCTAAAATGGATTGAATAGTTTTTTCCCCCTCATCAATCTACACACTATACCCCATAATGACAAAGCAAAAAGGTTTTTGAAAATGTTTGCAAATTATATTACATACTGAAATATCACATTTAAACAAGTATTAAGACCCTTTACGCAGTACTTTGTTGAAGCACCTTTGGCAGCGATTACAGCCTTGAGTCTTCTTGGGCTACAAGCTTGGCACACCTGTATTTGTGGAGTTTCTGCCGTTCTTCTCTGCAAATCCTCTCAAGCTCTGTCAGGTTGGATGGGGAGCATTGCTGCACAGCTATTTTCAGGTTTCTCCAGAGATGTCCGGGCTCTGGTAGGGCCACTCAAGGACATTCAGAGATTTGTCCCGAAGCCACTCCTGCATTGTCTTGGCTGTGTGCTTAGGGTTGTTGTCCTGTTGGAAGGTGAACCTTCACCTCAGTCGGAGGTCCTGAGCGCTCTGGAAAAGGTTTTCATCAGGGATCTTTCTGTGCTTTGCTCCATTCATCTTTCCTTCGATCGTGACTAGTCTCCTAGTACCTGCCCATGAAAAACATCCCCACAGCATGATGCTGCCACCACCATGCTTCACCGTAGGGATGGTGCCAGGTTTCCTCCAGATGTGACGCTTGGCATTCAGGTCAAAGAGTTCAATCTTGGTTTCATCAGACCAGAGAATCTTGTTTCTCATGGTCTGAGAGCCCTTTAGGTGCCTTTTGGCAAACTCCAAGCGGACTGTCATGTGTCTTTTACTGAGGAGTGGCTTCCGACTGGCCACTCTACCATAAAGGCGTGCTGCAGAGATGGGTGTCCTTCTGGAAGGTTCTCCTATCTCCACAGAGGAACTCTGGAGCACTGTCAGAGTGACCATCGTGTACTTGGTCACCTCCCTGACCAATGCCCTTCTCCCCCGATTGCTCAGTTTGGCCAGCCGGCCAGCTCTAGGAAAGGTCTTGGGGGTTCCAAACTTCTTCCATTTAAAATTATGGAGGCCACTGTGGGACCTAGGGACCTTCAATGTTCCAGACATTTTTTGGTACCCTTCCCCAGATCTGTGCCTCGAAACAATCCCGTCTCGGAGCTCAAGGACAATTCCTTCAACCTCATGGCTTCGTTTTTGTGGGACTTTATATAGACTGTGGGACGTTATATAGACGGATGTGCCTTTCCAAATCATGTCCAATAAATTGAATTTACCACAGATGGACTCCAAATCAAGCTGTAGAAACATCAAGGATGATCAATGGAAACAGGATGCACCTGATTTCGAGTCTCATAGCAAAGAGTCTGAATACTTATGTAAATAAGGTATCTATTTTAAAAATTTGTAATCAATTTGATAACGTATCTAAAAATGTGTTTTTGCTTTGTCATTATGGGGCATTATGTGTAGATTGATGAGGGGGGAAAAACAATTGAATACATTTAAGAATAAGGCTGTAACCTAACAAAATGTGGAAAAAGGGAAGGGGTCTGAATACTCTTCGAATGCACTGTATATAGCGCTTTTCTAGTGATAATTTACAATCTAAGGTTTTATATCCTCTGAGTATGAATAGATTATTTTTATAATATCCTTAGAGATTGAAAGTATTGTTTAGGTTCAAGTTCTTTGTGTTTGGGAAGTGTAATTATTTAGTGGATTGCAGTGGACTGTAGGAATCTATACTTTCAATAACTCAAGGCCTCTGATAAGAAGTCCTGTCATATGCACGGAGGAGTACGGAGAAATCCTGGGTACTGAAGTATATATTTGTGGAAGGGAGGTGGCGAGAGCTGAAGGTATAAGTGGACACAGCGGCAGGTAGCCTAGAGGTTAGAGCGTTGGACTTGTAACCGAAAGGTTGCTAGATCGAATCCCTGAGCTGACAAGGTAAAAATCGGTCATTCTTCCCCTGAACAAGGCAGTTAACCCACTGTTCCTAGGCTGTCATTGAAAATAAGAATTTGTTCTTAACTGACTTGCCTAGTTAAATAAAGAAAAAATTAAAATGTATTCAGCTGATACTTCTTTGCTGAGTAAGCATTTGAAACATTCAGAGTTTGGGCTCTTCTGCATGATATATACATTCATCACTAGTCACCGAAAGTGCTTTACATAGTAAGGGAGGAGAGAGGGATTAGGTAAAGGGTGTACGCTATACCTCTGACAACACCCAACCTGTACTGCCTCTTCAAACAGGGGCAGGACCTGCAGAAGTAAAAATAAAAAATAAATAAAAAGTGGTATAGGAGGTAGAACGAGAGAGCGGGAGGGAGAGAGTCATAGGTAGGGATGAGAGTATGTTACACATCTAGCATCACGCGTAGTGCCCCCTCAAACAGGGTCAGCACCTCCAGATTGCCCTGGAGTTCCATCAGGCGAACCTGTCAGATCCAGTACTTAGAGAACTTCCCGCTGTCACGGCCGTCCTCCTCTTCATCTGAAGAGGAGAGGCGAGAAGGATCAGACCAAAATGCGGCGTCGTAAGTGTCCATGGTAAATCTTTAATAAAGAAAGTACTGACACTGTATACAAAACAATAAACAAATGACGACCGTGAAGCTACAACATAGACAATCACCCACAAACAAACAGTGCAACCCAGGCTACCTAAGTATGATTCTCAATCAGAGACAACTAATGACACCTGCCTCTGATTGAGAACCATACTAGGCCGAAACATAGAAATGCCCCAAAACATAGAAAAACAAACATAGACTGCCCACCCAACTCACGCCCTGACCATACTAAATAAATACAAAACAAAGGAAATAAAGGTCAGAACGTGACAGTACCCCCCCCCAAAGGTGCGGACTCCGGCCGCAAAACCTTGACCTATAGGGGAGGGTCTGGGTGGGCGTCTGTCCGCGGTGGCGGCTCTGGCGCGGGACGCGGACCCCACCTCACCATTGTCTTAGTCTGCCTTATTGTCCGCCTCCGTGGCTTTCTCACCATGGCCACCCTCCTCAATGACCCCACTGGACAGAGGGGCAGCTCGGGACAGAGGGGCAGCTCGGGACAGAGGGGCAGCTGCTCGGGACAGAGGTGGGGCAGCTGCTCGGGACAGAGGGGCAGAAGCTCTGGACAGAGGGGCTCTGGCGCCTCAGACTCCGGCAGCGGCGCCGGACAGGCGGGAGACTCCGGCAGCGGCGCCAGACAGGCGGGAGGCTCCGGCAGCGGCGCCGGACAGGCGGGAGGCTCCGGCAGCGGCGCCGGAGAGGCGGGAGGCTCCGGCAGCGGCGCCGGACAGGCGGGAGGCTCCGGACAGGCGGGAGGCTCCGGCAGCGGCGCCGGACAGGCGGGAGGCTCCGGCAGCGGCGCCGGACAGGCGGGAGGCTCCGGCAGCGGCGCCGGACAGGCGGGAGGCTCCGGCAGCGGCGCCGGACAGGCGGGACCACCTGCAGGGAGGAGACAGAGAGACAGCCTGGTGCGTGGGGCTGCCACAGGAACCACCAGGCTGGGGAGACCCTCAGGAGGCTTGGTGTTAAAAGGAGGCAACTGAAGGACCGGGCTGTGGGGGAGCACTGGAGCTCTGGTGCGCAACCTTGGCACCACTTCCCCAGGCTGGACAACTACTCTAGCCCGGACCCTCCAGAGTGCAGGCACAGGTTGAACCGGGCTGTGGATAAGCACGGGAGATCTAGTGCTCACTACACGCATCTCTCCCCTAGGCTCCACTCCCACATTTGCCCGGCACGAGCGGAGCGCAGGCAGAGGACGCACTGCACCCTCCCAGCGCCCCGGAGACACAGCACGCAGAGCCGGCGCAGGATAACCTGGACCAAAACTGCGTACCGGCGACCAGACCCGCTGAGCAGGCACCATACACCATGGCTCGATGCCCACACTCTCACGGCACTTTCGGGGGGCTGCCCTATAGCGCACCGGGCTATGGGCACGCACTGGCGACACCGTGCGCTTAACCGCATAACACGGTGCCTGACCAGTAATGCGCTGCTTATAATAAGCACGAGGAGTGAGCTCAGGTCTGCTACCTGGCTCACTACCACACCTCGTCTGCCCCCCCCAAAAATTTTTTTGGGGCTGCCTCTCGTACCTGTCGCACTGCCGTGCTGCCTCCTCATATCGCCGCCGCTCAGCTTTCGCTGCCTCCAGCTCTGCTTTGGGGCGGCGATATTCCCCAGCCTGTGCCCAGGGTCCTCTCCCGTCTAGAATCTCCTCCCATGTCCAGGAGTCCTGTGATGCTGGCCGCTGTTTTTGCTGTTGTTGCTGCTGCTGCTGCTGCTGCTGTTTACCACGCCGTCCTCCTAGGTCCTTGGTCGGTGGGTGATTCTGTCACGGCCGTCCTCCTCTTCATCTGAAGAGGAGAGGCGAGAAGGATCAGACCAAAATGCGGCGTCGTAAGTGTCCATGGTAAATCTTTAATAAAGAAAGTACTGACACTGTATACAAAACAATAAACAAATGACGACCGTGAAGCTACAACACAGACAATCACCCACAAACAAACAGTGCAACCCAGGCTACCTAAGTATGATTCTCAATCAGAGACAACTAATGACACCTGCCTCTGATTGAGAACCATACTAGGCCGAAACATAGAAATGCCCCAAAACATAGAAAAACAAACATAGACTGCCCACCCAACTCACGCCCTGACCATACTAAATAAATACAAAACAAAGGAAATAAAGGTCAGAACGTGACACCCGCCATGGGCAACCTGGACAACATCTCCTGCACCTGTGTGGACGGGCAGCCCTGTAGGGGGTAGATGTTGACCCACAGTCAGAGACACGTACACACAAACACTCTTTACCAAATCTTTATGAGGCTATTACAAATTACACAAATATGTTAATCAACCGTGTTGTATTTTCCTACAACAAATTACCAGATGTGCTATTCAGTAAAGGGCTCTGCCAGGCCACGCTGGAAAGATATGAAGGTTCAACGAACTTGCTTGTTTTTCTCATTTATGATGTGTGTAAGAACTGATCAGACCCCAAAAGAAGTGATGTTGAACATCTCGGCTATTTTCCAATTATCTCTCTATCCTCTCAAAGTCTGCCATTGATCACTTCACTCTCCTATGCCTCCACAAATCCAATGGATTTTTTGGGAAGTAGTGTGGGACGCACCCCTTCTTTCCCCACCACAGGTCATAAGAGGTTTGGGAACAATAAACAACAATCTCTTCGTTATAACATTGCTACAGGAAATTAATCATTACTGTTGCGACCACGTGAACTTCAAGGGGAACTAAATGTTACTAACAGTTCATAATCAAGTGAAGTTAATAGCCACAGGTTATGCACGTATGTGCGCCTTACACAGCCTGGAAGAGTTGCACCACGAATAATATTACTGTTCTAGTGGAATTAAAACATTATTTCAACCTGTGGGTTGTCTCAGGGTTCAAAATAATTATGTTGTGGGTTGGAAACGTTTTAAATGAAGATCACACTTTTTACAAACCCAGGAGCTTGTTTGTGAGCGGCGAGGCAGCCATAAGGCTACCAGCCATGCATGCATTGAGTGTGTGTGGAGCAGGGAACTGTCCATTATTTGTGTGGCACGGAAACATTCTAATTTGTCCACTTGCAAAGCTTTATGTTCCCTCTCCCCACGTGAGAATACGACACGTTGCCAAGTTTACTTACCCTGGCTAGCCCAGCTCACACGAAAATGGCTAACGTAGGCCTAGCCGGAGAAATAAAAATAAAGGTTTTGATGGGGGAATACATTATAGTAGCAGGTGCTGCGAGAGTGAAATCCCCCGTTTGAAAGGACAAATGGATATACACAGCCTGCACAGACCCACAGGTTGAAATAATGTTTTATTTCGATAATTCAGTCAATTATAACATTAATTCAGGCTTTTGTTCATTAGACCATAGGCTATGCAGGCCATTAAAGTGTAAACCAGTACAGTTTGACTACCCCTACTAAATAAATGTAGCCTATTTTTGCAGCCTATATTCAATTCTGGGAAATGTTTATTTATGTTTTATTAGGCCTAAACCATTTGATTATCGAAACAATATCGAATGGAAAGGGTATTGTTTTGATATGTAGGCTATAGGCTTTCATTAGGTGGAAGGATAATTAAAAGGCTTTTTTGCAAAGCGATTTGAGTTGTCAATGTGAGGCATATTCAAATATTGAATAGAATGCAGACAAATTCATTCAGGCAGGGAAGGGGAATAATAATAATAGTAATTATTGTTATAATAAAGCCTACCTACTATGGAGGCATACAAATAATTAAATCCCAATTTCAGCCCAACCCCTTAAAAAAAAAAGCATTCTGGTGAGAAGTTGTAGGTGGGGGAATTGATCATAAATATTCGTTTTGGTGGTGGGTAAACATAGTTGTACCTGATCCCAACAGTTTCTCACTAAAGCATACTTGCCAGAAGTCCACTGGCATGCTCTGATAATAACATTATGTGCATCACGAGAATTGGATAGTTAGCTCACAGTAGTAAGGTGCAGAGATCCTGACTTCTATTGCCACTTGCGGTGTAACTTCAAATCCCCCATGGGGTACCCAAAAAAATCTTTGAAATGTGGACTCACTTTTGTTGCAGTATTGTTTGGGAAGATAAGTGCAATCGTCACCTTTAAAATTAAGATGCGGGGCTCAATTCAATCCAAACCGCATTGCAGTATTTACACAGTAGCTCTTTTTAGAACGGTCTCATAGATTGGTTACTGTATAAATCCTCTATGGGCTGAGATCCCGCTAATGGGATCGATATGACAACAGCCAGTGAAAGTGCAGGGCACAAATTCAAAACAACAGAAATCCCATAATCAAAATTCCAAGCATACAAGTATTTTACACCATTTTTAAAGATACCCTTCTTGTTAATTTCTGATGTATCAAATACTTATGTCATGCAATAAAATGCAAATGAATTACTTAAAAATCATACAATGTGATTTTCTGGATTTTTGTTTTAGATTCCGTCTCTCACAGTTGAAGTGTACCTATGACAGAAATTACAGACCTCTACATGCTTTGTAAGTAGGAAAACCTGCAGTGTATCAAATACTTGTTCTCCCCACTGTATTAGCAACTGGGCCTGAGTAGCAGACAGTTTACTCTAGGCACCTTATTCATTCAATCTACTCAATACTGCCCCCAGCCATAACAAGATAAAAACTATAACTAGGTCGACCCCCTCATAGATATGCTTTCACTTTTCTGAATTACAACTGTGTGGGCACGGGATTAATATTTAAAATAACTATGAGCCAACTGACTAAACAGACACCACCGATCAGTCATTACAGTTAGGAAAAAATACAATGTGTTGACACCAGTGTCATCCACTTCTTGTTAGGATGAATATAGCTACAAATATAAACAATGATCGTGGATTTCAGGAAACAGCAGAGGGAGCACCCAACCTATCCACATAGACAGGACAGCAGTGGAGAAGGTGGAAAGTTATGTTCCTCGGCGTGCACATCACGGACAAACTAAAATGGTCCACACACACACACACACACACACACACACTGTGGTGAAGAAGGCGCAATAGAGCCTCTTCAACCTCAGGAGGCTAAAGAAATTTGGCTTGTCACCTAAAACCCTCACAAACTTTTACAGATGCACAATAGAGAGCAACCTGTCGGTCTGTCACCGCCTGGTACGACATTGCACCGACCCCAACCGCAAGGCTCACCAGAGGGTTGTGCAGTCTGCACAACACATCACTGGGGCCAAACTACCTGCCCTCCAGGACACCTACAGCACCCGCTGTCACTGGAAGGCCAAAAAGATCATCAAGGACAACAACCACCCAAGCCACTGCCTGTTCACCCTGCTACAATCCAGAAGGCAAGGTCAGTACAGGTGCATCAAAGCTGGGACCGAGAGACTGAAAAACAGCTTCTATCTCAAGGCCATCAGACTGTTAATCAGCCATCACTAACACAGAGAGGCTGCTGCCTACATACAGACTTGGCAAATCATTGGCCACTTTAATAAATGGATCACTAAGTCACTTTAATAATGTTTATAATGTATACTGTATTTTATACCATCTATTGCGTCTTGCCTATGCCACTCTGTCATTGTTCATCTATATATTTATTTATATGTATATATTCTTATTCCATTCCTTTACTTAGATGTGTGTATTAGGTAGTTGTTATGGAATTGTTAGATTACATGTTAGATATTGCTGCACTCTCAGAACTAGACTAGAAGCATTTCGCAATAACATCTGCTAACCATGTCTGTGACCAATAAAATTTGATTTCATTTCATTTTTTATCATCATAGCCTACATGTTTTTTTTACTTCGTAAAAGTACAGATGTGTATGAAACAGAAAGCAAAAATGTTGAACTTGGTCATATGCGCCTTACTGCCTTTTAAAATTTTGTGTAAAGCCAGTAGTCTAGTCAAAGTAGCATCATGCAAAATATTGCCACACTCAACTAACCAAGACCATTGCCAAACAAGGCGCACTGTCAGCTGTTTTTATAATAAGCCTTGAGGTGGTATCACCCAGTACATCTATAAAGGGTGTATTTCATACTGAACCCCTCCCTTGAGATAACTCAGAAACACCTTCTCAAGGTGCCTCAACATCACCATTTCAATGGTAGAGTTGAACCGCTAGGGCCAAGAGCTAGATTTACTACTAAAAAGACCAAAATATATCACTTTTGCAACAAACTGTCAAAATGAAGACCCAGATTATAAAAGTATTTCACTATCACAAGTCTAAAACTACTTTTCTCAGAAAAAAAACAGATTTCATTATAGTTACTATGAACACTTCTATGCGGGTGGGTTGGTTGCAGTGAAAAAGCTGTCCTGATGTCAGGTATTGGGTGGGGCTTGGAATTAATGTGCCCGGTGTGGGGCAGCTCCAAAATAATGGCCCGTGCCAGGTTCTCATTTATAAACGTTGTGTGCCCAAATATGGGCACAAATATGCCCAAAAACACACGTGTGCCAGTTTAAATGCTTAAATTAGCATTTATAAAAATGTAACTTGATGTGCTTATACTCCCACAAACTTTAGGCCATGTGTACACACAGGCAAAAAAGTAGCCTATAGTAGTAGCCTTGTGCAGGAATATACAGTGCCTTGCGAAAGTATTCCCCCCCTTGGCATTTTTCCTATTTTGTTGCCTTACAACCTGGAATTAAAATAGATTTGGGAGGGGGTTGTGTATCATTTGATTTATACAACATGCCTACCACTTTGATGCAAAGTATTTTTCTTGTTAAACAAACAAGAAATAAGACACACAAAAAATTACAGCTGCAAGTCTCTTGGTATAAGCTTGGCACATCTAGCCACTGGGATTTCTGCCCATTCTTCAAGGCAAAACTGCTCCAGCTCCTTCAAGTTGGATGGGTTCCTGCTGGTGTACAGAAATATTTAAGTCATACCACAGATTCTCAATTGGATTGAGGTCTGGGCTTTGACTAGGCCATTCCAAGACATTTAAATGTTTCCCCTTAAACCACTCGAGTGTTGCTTTAGCAGCATCATTAGGGTAATTGTCCTGCTGGAAGGTGAACCTCCATCCCAGTCTCACATCCCTAGAAGATTAAAACAGGTTTCCCTCAAGAATTTCCCTGTATTTAGCGCAATCTACCATTCCTTCAATTCTGACCAGTTTCCCAGTCCCCGCTGATGAAAAACATCACCAATGCATGATGCTGCCACCACCATGCTTCACTGTGGGGATGGTATTCTAGGGGTGATGAGAGGTGTTGGGTTTGTGCCAGACATAGCGTTTTCCTTGATGGCCAAAAAGCGACATTTTAGTCTCATCTGACCAGAGTACCTTCTTCCATGTTTGGGGAGTCTCCCACATAGCTTTTGGCGAACACCAAAAACATGTTTGCATATTTATTTTTAAAGCAATGGCTTTTTTCTGGCCACTCTTCCGTAAAGCCCAGGGTTACCTTTGTTGCTTCTCTGATTAATGCCCTTGTCACACCCTGACCTTGGAGAGCCGTTTTATTTCTCTATTTGGGTAGGTCAGTGTGTGATGTGGGGTGGGCATTCTATGTTCTATTTCTATGTTTTGTATTTCTTTGTTTTGGCTGGGTATGGTTCTCAATCAGGGACAGCTGTCTATCGTTGTCTCTGATTGGGAACCATACTTAGGCAGCCCTTTTTCCCACCTGTGATTGTGGGTAGTTAACTTTGTTTGTGGCACTTAGCCCTGTTGAGCTTCACGGTCGTTTTCTTGGCGACATTTATCTTAAATAAAAATAAATCTACGCTTACCACTCTGCACCTTGGTCCTCTTCTTCAGACGCCAGTGACAGCCGTCCTTGCCTGGTCCATGAGTTTTGGTGGGTGACCCTTTCTTGGCAGGTTTGTTGTGATGCCATATTCTTTCCATTTTGTAATAATGGATTTAATGGTGCTCCGTGGGATGTTCAAAGTTTCTGATATTTTTTTAATATCCCTCCCTGATCTGTACTTCTCCACAACTTTGTCCCTGACCTGTTTGGAGAGCTCCTTGGTCTTCATGGTGCCACTTGCTTGGTTGTGCCCCTTGCTGAGTGTTGTTACAGACTCTGGAGCCTTTCAGAACAGGTGTATATATACTGCGATCATGTGACACTTAAATAAAGTCCACCTGTGTGCAATCTAACTAATTATGTGACTTCTGAAGGTAATTGGTTGCACCAGGTCTTATTTAAGGGCTTCATAGCAAAGGGGGTGAATACATATCCACGCACCACTGTTCCGTTTAAAAAAATTAAAATTCACTTCACCAATTTGGACTATTTTGTGTATGTCCATTACATTAAATACAATTCAAATTCAATTTAAAATTACAGATTGTAATACAACAAAATAGCAAAAAAGCCAAGGGGGTGAATACTTAGTCTTATTCATAACAAAAAAACAGTTAGCTAAATATAATAACTAGATGCAATCATTTACTGTAAGCAAGAAGAGCGAACATTTATTTTCTTTTATTTGCATTTTAAAATAATTACAAATAGACATTTATTTTGCTCTATGCATCTGAAAGAGTGTGGTTTATAACATACAGTCGAATTTAACAGGTGAACAGAAAGTTTTTTTTTTTTGCAGTGTGATAGCTACCACTGTAAGTAGGCCTACTGCAGTTTTCATTTTTTTCAGAGTAGACATGTTTCAGATTTCCCAGGCAGTGCAGTATATTTAGGTTCAGAAAATTTAAACGATCTGTTTACAGGTCCACAATAATTAGCAATTGTTTTTGTCTTTTAGAAACGGTCAGATACAACAAAGGTTGTAAATTATGCCCTAGGACTCTGTGTTCCTCCAAATGTCTTGCTCTCACAGTGAAGGCAGAGGCTGAATCACAAATGGCACCCTATATCAGTGGTTCTCAAACCTCGGGAATCCCAAGTTGTTCCATGCATTTGATCTATTCCAGAACTAGCACACCTTGAACTTGTCCACTAATCATCAAGCCCTTGACTAGGTGAATCAGCTGAGATATTTCAGGACTACAACAAAATTGTGAAACAGCTGGGTGTCCCCGAGGAGTGGTTGGAGAACCATTGCCCTACACAGTGCACTACTTTCAACCAAAGCCCTGACCGTTTCAGCATAATTCCACAAGTATATGTTATGACTTTACTTTCGTTAATCTGATGACTGTTATTTATCGAATCAACTATGTTTAATTGTTACCTGATTAAATTTAATAATGTAACCATTAACTCATTAGGAATTTGGGGCACCACAAGAGTGGTCCTTTAAAGAGTTACAATCTCCCGAATTAAACTCCTAAAGGTCTTTACCGATCACAGCCATAAAACAGTCAACGTATTAATAACCTCTTATCATATCTTCATTCTGAACAGTCGTAACCTCCTGCATCTGCAAAATCCCCAGCCTTATAAGGCAGTAATACACAAATTGTGTAATTAATTATGTATTTACTAACTAAATAAATGATAACACAGGATAAACATAGACACTTAAGACATTAGAAAAAATGAAGTCTGTTTTTATATCCGTTGAGAATGACCATAGTTCCTCTGTCACGCCCTGACCATAGTAAGCTGTTTTTTCTCTGTGTTGGTTGGGGTGTGATAGTGACTTGGGTGGGTCATCTAGGTGTTTTTGTATTTCTATGGTGGCCTGATATGGTTCCCAATCAGAGGCAGCTGTTTATCATTTTCTCTGATTGGGGATCATATTTAGGTAACCATTTCCTCATTTGTGTTTGTGAGATCTTGACTATGTGTAGAGCGTCAGCACTATTTTGTATAGCTTCACGTTTCTTTTGTTCATTTTGTTGGTTTGTTCGGTGTTCATTCAATAAAAGAGAATGTACTCATACCACGCTGCGCCTTGTTCTCATTCTAACGACGGACGTGACAGAAGAATCCACCAAAAATGGACCAAGCAGCATGTACAGGAGGAGTGGACTTGGGAGGAGATCCTGGATGGAAAAGGACCCTGGACGCAGGCCAGGGAGTATCGCCGTCCTAAGGAGGAGATAGAGGCAGCGAAAGCGGAACGGCGATGATACGAGGAGATAGCTCAACGGAGCAAGAACGAGAGGCAGCCAATCTCCCCGTGGGGGGGCTCACGGGGAGATTGGCGGAGTCAGAGTTTAGACCTGAGCTAACTCCCCGTGCTTACCGTGGGGAGCGTGTGACTGGTCAGGCACCGTGTTATGCAGTGATGCGCACGGTGTCTCCAGTACGCATTCATAGCCCAGTGCGCTCTGTTCCAGCTCCGCGCAGTTGCCGTGCTAGATTGGGCATTCAGCCAGGATGGATTGTGCCGGCTCAGCGATCCTGGCATCCGGTGCATCTCTTCTGCCCAGGATATCCTGCGCCAGCTCTACGCACGATATCCCCAGTGCGCCTTCACTCCGGGCTGGAGAGAGCATCCAGTCAGTGCGAAAAGTGCAAATCAATCCCAGAGGGTTGTGCCAGCTCTGCGCTCTAGACCTCCAGTGTGCCTCCACAGTCCAGTACGTCCTGTGCCTTCTCCCCATACTCGCCCTGAGGTGCGTGTCATCAGCCCGGTGCCACCTGTACTGGTCCCACGCATCAGGCCTCCAGTGCACCTCCACAGTCCAGTACGCCCTGTGCCTCCTCTCCGCACTCGCCCTGAGGTGCGTGTCATCAGCCCGGTAACACCAGTGCCAGCACCACGCATCAGGCCTCCAGTGCGCCTCCACAGTCCAGAGCTTCTGGCGAAAGTTCCCATTCCAGAGCTTCTGGCGAAAGTTCCCATTCCAGAGCTTCTGGCGACTGTTCCCGGTCCAGAGCTTACAGCGACAGTTCCCAGTCCAGAGCTTCCGGCTATGGGCCACAGTCCAGAACCTCCAATGATGGGCCACAGTCCGGAACCTCCAAGAATAGACTAACGAGTTTCAGAATAAAGTTTCAGAAGAACTTTAAAAGTTATTTGTTTCTGGACATGTTTCTGGACATTTTGAGCCTGTACTCGAACCCACAAATGCTGATGCTCCAGATGCTCAACTAGTCTAAAGAAGGCTAGTTTTATTGCTTCTTTAAATCAGAACAATAGTTTTCAGCTGTGCTAACATACAGTTGAAGTCGGAAGTTTACATACACTTAGGTTGGAGTCATTAAAACTCGTTTTACTCTACAAATGTTTTGTTAACAAACTATAGTTTTGGCAAGTTGGTTAGGACATTTACTTTGTGCATGACACAAGTAATTATTCCAACAATTGTTTACAGATGGATTATTTCACTGCATCATAATTCCAGTGGGTCAGATGTTTACATACACTAAGTTGACTGTGCCTTTAAACTGCTTGGAAAATTCCAGAAAATTATGTCATGGCTTTAGAAGCTTCTGATAGGCTAATTGACATAATTTGAGTAAATTGGCGTAATTTGAGTCAATTGGATGTGTACCTGTGGATGTCTTTCAAGGCCTACCTTCAAACTCAGTGCCTTTTTGCCTGACATCATGGGAAAATCAAAAGAAATCAGCCAAAACCTGTAGATCTCCACAAGTCTGTTTCATCCTTGGGAACAATTTCCAAACGCCTGAAAGTACGACGTTCATCTGTACAAACAATAGTACGCAAGTATAAACACCATGGGACCACGCAGCCATCATACCACTCAGGAAGGATACATGTTCTGTCTCCTAGAGATGAATGTACTTTGGTGCGAAAAGTGCAAATCAATCCCAGAACAACAGCAAAGGACCTTGTGAAGATGTTGGAGGAAACAGGTGCAAAAGTATCTATAGCCACAGTAAAACAGGTCCTATATCGACATAACCTGAAAGGCCACTCAGCAAGGAAGAAGCCACTGCTCCAAAACCACCATAAAAAAGCCAGACTACGGTTTGCAACTGCACATGGGGACAAAGACCGCACTTTTTAGAGAAATGTCCTCTAGTCTGATGAAACAAAAATAGAACTGGCCATAATGACCATCGTTATGTTTGGAGAAAAAAGGGGCGGCTTGCAAGCCGAAGATCACCATCCCAACCGTGATGATCGGGGGTGGCAGCATCATGTTGTGGGGGTGCTTTGATGCAGAAGGGACTGGTGCACTTCACAAAATAGATGGCACCATGAGTTAAGAAAAATTGTGGATATATTGAATCAACATCTCAAGACATCCGTCAAGAAGTTAGTTTGATAGCAAATGGGTCTTCCAAATGGACAATGACCGCAAGCATACTTCCAAAGTTGTGGCAAAATGGCTTAAGGACAACCAAGTCAAGGTATTGGAGTGGCCATCACAAAGCCCTGACCTCAATCCTATAGAACATTTGCAGGCAGAACTGAAAAAGTGTGTGCGAGCAAGGAGGCCTACAAACCTGACTCAGTTACACCAGCTCTGTCAGGAGGAATGGGCCAAAATTCACCCAATTTATTGTGGGAAGCTTGTGGAAGGATACCCGAAACGTTTGACCCAAGTTAAACAATTTAAAGGTTAATGCTACCAAATACTAATTAAGTGTATGTAAACTTCTGACCCACTGGGAATTTGATGAAAGAAATAAAAGCTGAAATAAATCATTCTCTCTACTATTATTCCGACATTTCACATTCTTAAAATAAAATAAAGTGGTGATCCTAACTGACCTAAGACAGGGAATTTTTACTAGGATTAAACGTCAGGAATTATAAATGTATGGGCCTCTGTATGCCTATGTAGATTTCCATAAAAAATAAAGTCATTTACAACATTAACAATGTCTACACTGTATTTCTGATCAATTTTATATGGACAAAAAAAACTTGATTTTCTTTGAAAAACGAGGAGTGACCCCAAACTTTTGAACGGTAGTGTGTGTGTGTGTGTGTGTGATATGTATACATATATATATATACAGTGGGGCAAAAAAGTATTTAGCCAGCCACCAATTGTGCAAGTTCTCCCACTTAAAAAGATGAGAGAGGCCTGTCATTTTCATCATAGGTACACTTCAACTATGACAGACAAAATGAGAAAAAAATCCAGAAAATCACATTGTAGGATTTTTAATGAATTTATTTGCAAATTATGGTGGAAAATAAGTATTTGGTCAATAACAAAAGTTTATCTCAATACTTTGTTATATAGCCTTTGTTGGCAATGACAGAGTTCAAACGTTTTCTGTAAGTCTTCACAAGGTTTTCACACACTACTGCTGGTATTTTGGCCCATTCCTCCATGCAGATCTCCTCTAGAGCAGTGATGTTTTGGGGCTGTTGCTGGGAAACACGGACTTTCAAAGATTTTCTATGGGGTTGAGATCTGGAGACTGACTAGGCCACTCCAGGAGCTTGAAATGCTTCTTACGAAGCCACTCCTTCGTTGCCCGGGCGGTGTGTTTGGGATCATCGTCATGCTGAAAGACCCAGCCACGTTTTATTTTCAATGCCCTTGCTGATGGAAGGAGGTTTTCACTCAAAATCTCATGATACATGGCCCATTCATTCTTTCCTTTACACGGATCAGTCGTCCTGGTCCCTTTGCAGAAAAACAGCCCCAAAGCATGATGTTTCCACCCCCATGCTCCACAGTAGGTATGGTGTTCTTTGGATGCAACTCAGCATTCTTTGTCCTCCAAACACGACGAGTTGAGTTTTTACCAAAAAGTTATATTTTGGTTTCATCTGACCATATGACATTCTCCCAATCTTCTTCTGGATCATCCAAATGCTCTCTAGCAAACTTCAGACGGGCCTGGACATGTACTGGCTTAAGCAGGGGGACACGTCTGGCACTCCCATCTTAGCCACAGCTGCATGCATGGCCCTACTCAGAGCCTTGGCCTGCCTTTGGTTCCCTGTTATCCCGGCGGAGGCTTGAGAGGCAGGCTTACATGTCCGAGTGGTGGCCCCTCCGGCTCCTCTAACCTGTGCTTTGGTGGAGCCCTCTTCACAGGCTCAACCACTTGGATCGAATCTCTGGCTGCGTTTTTCCCTTTCTCCCCTGGCTTCATAGCTGCAGTCTTGGATCCAGGTAGACCAGTAGGGCTTTGGATGGTTGGTTTAGGCCCAGTGACAGGTTGCCTCAGCCCTGCTGGTTTACTGGTTCTCCCTGGAAGTGGTTTAGAGTCAATTCTGCTGAGAGCTTGGCTCCTCCTTTGCCCATTGTCCACAGCCGAGGCATCTGTCCTCTGGTTATGTTTTACTCACGGTAGTGACTCAATTAATTCTCCCCTGAGTGGCCCCCACAACTGGCCTCTGAGCCACTGGGATTGTGCTTGGGCAAACTCTGTTTAAGACAAAGGTGGTGGTGGGGGTTGCATCAGGTGCAGGGATGGTGGCTATGGGGTATGTATTTCTAGGCTGCACCTGAGCAGACATGAGGCCTGTCTTGGTTTTAGCCGCTGTACTAAGACTCATTCTCACACTGCTAGATGTGCTGGGGCGGGTGCTGGCTGTATTGGAGTGTGTGCTCGATGTATTGGTATTGTTGGTGTGTTTCCCAGTAGTGTTTGGCAGTGGTCTGGTTGTGTTGGCAGAATATGTCCTAACAGTGTTGGCCAGAAGTTTGGCAAAGTTAGGGCATGCATTGCTAGCTTTAACAGCTGGGTTGGGCTCAGTTCTGGGGTGGTTGGTGGTGCCTGGGCATGTTTTTGTAGGGAGAGTGGAGTGTGGTCTGGCTGGCACTATTTTCATGTGGGCAGGGTGACAAGTGAAAAGCATGAGCTGGGGCATACACAAAAAAAGTTGGTAGAGGTGCTGAATTACGGCGAGTAAACTGTAGACTATACAAATAAAGAGTTGCACACTGAGTGTACAAAACATTAGGAACATCTGTTCTTTCCATGACATAGACTGACTAGGTGCATCCAGATGAAAGATATGATCCCCTCTTGATGAAACCTGTTAAATCCACTTCTATCATTGTAGATGAAGGGGAGAAGACAGGTTAAAGAAGGATTTTTAAGCCTTGAGACATTGTGCATGCGTGCCATTCAGAGGGTGAATGGGAAATACAAAATATTGAAATGCCTCATGGTAGTAGGTGCCAGTCGCACCGGTTTGAGTGTCAAGATCTGCAACACTGCTGGGTTTAACACAATTAACAGTTTCCCATGTGTATCAAGAATGGTCCACCACCCAAAGGACATCCAGCCAACTTGACACAACTGTGGGAAGCATTGTCGTCAACATGGGCCAGCATCCCTGTGGAACGCTTTCAACACCTTGTAGAGGCCATGCCCCAACAAACTGAGGCTGTTCTGAGGGCAAAAGGGGGTGCAACTCAATATTAGGAAGGTTTTGTACACTCAGTGTGTAAGCTGCCAGTAATTTATTGGGTAAACCACCAAAGTTTTGGAGTTACTGTGCCTTCTTCAGCGTAATATCATGAGTGCTTGAACCAGGTTACTATGACAGATCCCTCACTATTGTCATTGGTTGCACTAATTGTCTACATAACCTGGCTCATGCATTCATGATATTACCTTGAAGGTGGCACAGTGATGCCGAAACATTGGTGGTTTTCCCAATAAATTACTGGGAGCTTATATATAGTTTGCGACTATTTCTATATATGTGTAATAACAAAACAACATCCGTTAATATAGCTAGCTAGCTTAGCAACTTTTCTGCTTTGAATCAACAGTGGTTGCTGGATCGAATCCCAGAGCTGACAAGATAAAAATCTGCCGTTCTGCCCCTGAACAAGGCAGTTGACCGACTGTTCCCCGGTAGGGCGTCGTTGTAAATTAGAATTTGTTCTTAACTGACTTTCCTAGTTAAATAAAGGTTAAATAAATACTAAACAGTGGGCCCAACTTCTCAACATCAGTAAATTATAATTGATAGTGCGCAAACTGCCAAGCTTGCTTTGAGAGAGTGTCAAGGAGGAGAGAACAGGGAGAATTACTTACGTCATCCTTCACTGCAGACATGCTGCTTCTCTCTGCTTTAATGTCATCACGGAGATAAGGTCTGAAATACGTAATGTGTGATAAGACATTATTTACACAAGTCCATGGATAAGACATGTCAAACTGAAGTATTGCCATTAATGGCAGTTAGTTACTTCATACAGGCCATAGATACTGTAGCTGTCTAGCCAGGCAGATGTATTACTTTGGGTTGGGGGGCTTCAGTTTTCCCTTGACTGCTAAGTACTCCATCAACTTCTGCTTGCGCAATTCTGTAAAAGAAAGAAGCAACGTCAATTGATAAAAATACATGTTTGTTCATTTTATTTTTTAAAGCATTCAATCTTCAATAGCTCTTACACAAAGTGTGCCAAGACTATGAACATGATATATTGTGAATCAGGGGAAGATGGATACAAATCCACAGCGTTTGAAGATTTAAGGCAAAATAAATAACATTTCAAAAACAAATTAAGCCGTGAATTTTTGTCCATCCTCTCCCGATTCAGAATATATAACTTCCATAGTTATGGCACACTGTGTAAGAACTATTGAAATTGAAAGCCAGAAAAAAAGCTGTGGATTTTTCTCCATCTACCTCTGATTCAGAATATACCATCTTCATCGTCATGGCATGCTTTGATCAATAACTATTGACCGAATATCCAGTAAAAAAATATTTTGACCTCGGTAACGCCAATGTGCCCCGCAACATTGTTGTTGCAGGATGATGGCTGTTCTCAAACTTTACGAACTAGCTAACGTTAACTAACTACGTAAAACGACATTCACGTACACTACTCTCCGTTGAGCTACGTTTGCATTTAGCTAACCGTACACCTTACCTTTTCTGTGGATTTTAGTCACCATTTCTTCCGCCTCCATTGCTGTTTGTACGAAATCTAGTCACTTGAGAAAAGTTTTATTAGTGTAAATTACTTGCTATTTCAATGGAATAAAAGTTACGGTTCGCTATTAGCCGGCTTCCGAGTTGGATGACCGTTCAAAACGATTTATCACTGTCTTGAACGCACTGTATTCAGAGATTTCCTAGTTTCCAGTTGATTTGAACGCGGCATTAGACGCTCCTGACACCTGCCAGATCTACAACGTCTGAATAGCAATATCATCCTGCGCCTAACTATGCGCCATTACAGGGACATCATTTGGAAAATGGCCAAGGGGAACAAGTTTCTGGATGAGAAGAAGCTCCGCATCAAAGAAGCTCTGATAATGCAGGATCAGGCTGCCAGAGAGAAAATGTGGCCGCTTATACAGAGGACAAGAGGGAAAGAAGGCTGGGTTCAAGGGCCCACACGCGTTTATCCAAGGAAGAATGATATTGGAACTGTGAGTACTACCAAGAGTAGAGTTAACGTACTACCACAAATAAATGCACTACAACTGATGAACACTTGCCAACTAAAAAAAGGAAGTAAATAGATGTGTTATTCTGCTACCTCAGCCGAGTGTAATTTTCCGTCGGAGTAATCCTCTCAAGGTTCACTGTTTGTTTTATTGTTCACATTACTACTTGTGTTATCTAATTTGTGTTCTTTCTTTTTTTAATGGGGGAGTTAGTTTTCAATTCACTCAATATCGTTAGTCTGAATGCTAGGGGTTAGAGAAATCTATTTTATTTGTAGCTTTATTTTTATATTGTAAATGCAGTAACGCAGATTTTGTCCTTCAGGAAACTCATCCGGGTGAAAGTGATTTGAAATTTTGGAAAGCACAACCAGATGCAAAGGGTTATACCTGGACCAACAAAACTAAGTCACGTAATTAGAATAGATTTATTCCTAATTTCCCCTTTTTTGTTACAATTTGTTATAGAAGTAGATCATCAGTTGGCTTCCTTTTCTGATCATCACTTGATTTCCCTGAATTTACAAGCTACCAAAAGATCAAAAGGTACTCGAGGATACTGGAAATGAAACAACACACTTCTTAAAGATACTGATCTCATTGAAAACATCAAATCATTAGCTAAAGATATTTTTGCAAGAAAAGACTTGGGTCATGGAAGTAGATGGGAATTCTTCAAATATAAAGTCAGAGTGGTAGCCATTAAACGCCCAAAGAGCTGATGCAATTAAAGAACCTTAAAGAAGCTTGACAGTTTTCTAAAGAAAGATAATCTATCTGAAGAAGAGGAGTCTGTATTAAAATCTTTACAACTAGAATTAGAACAGACTTACACGGATCTGGCAATGGGTGCCTTTGTAAGGTCAAGTGCAAAATGGATTGAAGAGGGTGAAAGAAACACTAGTTCCTTTTTTGCACTTGAAAAGAGAAACTACAAAAGAAAAGCAATAACTGCACTCAACATCAACGATGTTTTATGCAAAGATCCCATTACAATATCATCATTTGTCAATTCCTTTTATGAAAAGCTTTACAGCTCTCAATTTCAGGAAGAGGGTTGTGAAATCTACATTTGCCACATTCAGAATTATTTCCCTGTGATTGAGGATGATTTCCACTCAGTTTGTGAATTCAAAACTGATTTCCACTCAGTTTGAGGCTCTGAATTCAATGAAAAAAGGAAAACACCTGGCCCTGATGGCCTGTCAGTTGAATTCGATAGACAGTTTTGGGAGTTACTAGAAGAACCAATTTTTTATGTTTCAAGATTGCATTAAGTGGGCAATGGTCTCCACTATGAAACAAGGCCATATTTCATTGATTCCGAAACCCGATAAAGACCCTTCTCTCATTGACAATTGGAGACCAATTACTTTATTAAATAGTGATTACAAATTGATTGCTCTGGTTTATGCCAAAAGATTAAAGAAAGGAATAGATACCATTATAAATGAGATGAGACTCAAACAGGATTTATGAAGGGCCGTTGCCATAAGCTCTAACATTTGTTTAGTCTTGAACCTTATAGATTATTCAGATGCAATTGACTCTGATGTGGTTGCCTTATTTTTGGACTTCTGAAAAGCCTTTGACACAACTGAACATGAATTTCTCTTTAGGTCTCAAACTTTTTGGATTTGGTGAAAATTTGATCAAAATAATTTGCATGTTTTACAAAGATATAAATAGTTCTGTGTCACTAAACCTTAATACTTCCAAAAGATTCAGTATCAACAGAATTGTACGACAGGGATGCCCAATTTCGCCATTTTTATTCATTTTGGTTGTGGAACTTCTATCTCTCAATATTTCTGAATAATGCAAATTTGTATGGCTTAAACATTTTTACCAAAGAACTCAATTTCCCAACTGGCTGATGACACTACTATTTTCTTAAGAGACAAAGACCAGGTCGCCCATGCCCTTAATGCTATAACTGTATTTTCTATTGCATCAGGATTAAAACTGAATGTTTCTAAATGTGAAATCTTATGTTTATTTGACTCTGATGATAAAGAAATAGAAAATATTCCTGTAAAGGACTCTGTTAAATATTTAGGAATACATCTGTCAAAAAACACAACATTTGAATTTCTCTCCTAAAATTAAGAAAACCAAAAATATATTCAATAATTGTCTACAAAGAGATCTTCCTATACTTGGGAGAGTACTGTCCAAGGCAGAGGGACTGTCTCATTTTGTGTACCCCTCATTATCGTTATGAGTAAATCCTGCTACTTGTAAAGAGATCAATAAGACCTTTCTTGACTTCATCTGGAAAAATAAGTCTCACAAACTAAAAAAGTCAGTCCTTTCTAACAATAGAGCTGAAGGCGGTGTAGAAGTGTTGGATTTTTTGGACATAAATAACACATTTAAACTGGTTGATAAGATGTTTGATCAATACTGATTCAATATGGTATGTCATTCCAAATAATGTGTTTAATAAGTTGGGAGTCTTCAATTTTTACTGAAATGTAATTATATTCCTGAAAGATTACCTGCTAAATTGGCTAGGTTTCACCAACAAGCTTTAATGGCCTATTTTCCCATAAAGCTCATTGTTCTACCCCAGCTGGCATGAGAGGAATATTGACTTTGTTCTTGATGTTTTTGACAACAAGGGTAATATATATATATATATATATATATACCCCTTTTTTCTCCCCAATTTCATGGTATTCAATTGTTAGTAGCTACTATCTTGTCTCATCGCTACAACTCCCGTATGGGCTCAGGAGAGACGAAGGTTGAAAGTCATGTGTCCTCCGATACACAACCTAACCAAGCCGCACTGCTTCTTAACACAGCGCGCATCCAACCCGGAAGCCAGCCGCACCAATGTGTTGGAGGAAACACCGTGCACCTGGCAACCTTGGTTAGCGTGCACTGCGCCCGGCCTGCCACAGGAGTCGCTGGTGCGATATGAGACAAGGATATCCCTACCGGCCAAACCCTCCCTAACCCGGACGACACTAGGCCAATTGTGCGTCGCCCCACGGACCTCCCGGTCACAGCCGGTTGGCGACAGAGCCTGGGCGCGAACCCAGTCTCTGGCAGCACAGCAGTACAGCGCCCTTAACCACTGCACCAGTGGTCTAACTACACTAATGAAAACTCTTCTTAGCTTTGGTATTTTAAGTTTTGTGACGACCCTCCCACACTGTCTGCCGAATTCTTAAGACACACCCTCGTCCACTTACCCTCGCCTTATGCCCCTGGGGGAATCCTCGTCTCCATCTTAGGGGTCGTTCCAAATGTTTAGCCAAGAAAGGGAATTTTGCAAGGTAAACCCCTCAACCCTCATTTTAGTCGGCTTTGCGAGTGTACAATTATGTTCACCACGGGCCTAAAACACCCAATAATTAAATTTGCTACAATTGTACATCTGCTAAGAAAAGTCTGCGAAAACTTAAAAACAACATTCATGGATAATGGAACACTGTCACGTTTTGACCTTAGTTCCTTTGTTTTGTCTTTGTTTATATGGTCAGGGCGTGAGTTGGGGTGGGCAGTCTGGTTGTTTTTCTATGTTTGGTTTTTGTGTTCGGCCTAGTATGGTTCTCAATCAGAGGCAGGTGTCGTTAGTTGTCTCTGATTGAGAATCATACTTAGGTAGCCTTTTTTCCACCTGTGTTTTGTGGGTGTTTATTTTCTGTCTTTGTGTTATGTGTGTATGTCACCAGACAGGACTGTTTCGTTCATTTAGTTATTTTTGTATTGATTCAGTGTTTTCTTTAATTAAAATTATGAACACTTACCACGCTGCATTTTGGTCCGATCCTTACTCCTCCTCAGACAAAGAGGAGGAAATCCGTTACAAACACACAAGTGTAAGTAAAAACGAATGCAAATATGTTAGAAATTGAGCAACTAATGCACATGACGGCACAAACACGTCTCATAAAAAGTAGATATGATTTTTCCTTCTTCAGCAGTTCCAGCTAGGTAGCCTCTCGTTAGTTAGCTAATTAATTTGCTAGCTGTCATACAGTAGGAGCATTGTTAATAATGATATATTTAATATAAGTAGACATACACTCTTAATTGACTAGCACATATAAAGCAATCACAAGCTACCGGTGGCTGAAAACACAATCATCGTTGAATGAACTAGTGACGAATTAAAAAAATAATTTATTCCGCCCTTGCCCTGCAAGTGTATACTAGTCAGACTTCATAATACGTCATCAGAAGTGTCCACTTAATTTGAGGGCTGAGGGGATAGGGTGTGTCTTAAGTGTTTGGACCGTATTCTTTGCTCTTGTTTTCCGTAAAGCCGGAAGTGTCGTCAGTGAAATGGGTATATCTGGGCTCCAGTGTGTCCCGGGGATAAATACACCTTTCCCCCATACATTGAAGAGACTCTTCACACAGACACATTGTTGTTTTTGCTTGTGGCATTTTGGAGCTTCTTTGTGTTTTTGTTTTGGCACCCCTCATTATCACCATCTATGCATGCATCCACTCACTGGCACTACTGACTACACACACCATTGTTACTTGTATATAGTTTACGTTGTTTAATTAATGTTTGTTACGTCTTTATCTCTGTGTTGTCTCCCTCACTGTTATGGGCTATGAGCCAGTGCAGTAACAGTGTCAGCTAACCACACCCAGAGCCATGTATTTAGAGCAGTAGCGACCTGTCATTTTGAGCCCCACATTTTAGCAAAAAATACAAAGAAGTAGAAATACACTTTTTTTGTACTTTTTTAATCATTGAAAAAAAAGTTGCATACAAACATGATCTCTTTTTTTCTTTCTTGATTAAGGCAGCTCCAACATGCAGGTGTTTCAGCTTGCTCAGTGCTTTCTGTGGTGGGGCAGCCAGTGGAAAATACGGAGCGTAGGGGTTGGTAATGTTCTCTAGTTGCGCAGTGATTGGCTCAGTGTTCTGTCACTCATGGAGACACTACATCGCTGCCAAATCTAGTGGTAGGGCTCGAAAATTCAAGCTCCTTGGGTGCTGCCATAGAGTTACATTAGAAGTGTTCATCCAAGAAGGCTCAAAGTCATTGGCCACGGATAAAATGACATCGAATCACGTTATGTCTACATTAGCTTTGATTGGACTGATCATGTCAACATCATACTTTCAAAATCTTAGCTAGCAGTAATCATCATGAAATAAGTCAACAATCTACTGACAAATCCATTTTAATCCTTGTCATGTGAATATAAATAATTAAGAGAAATAATAGATGAAATATATTGGTGCTAATCATCCATTGGACATAAACATTCCACAACAAGTTGTAAATTGCAAATTCAACAATGAGTGGTTTCGAAGGAATCAGTTGCTGCTAACTGCAACCATTGCAAAGCAATCACTAGCTTGCTATTCAGTGGAGTGGGTGTGGAGTTTCAAGTCTGTGTCTCTTTTCCAAGCTTAAAATGATAAACATTCAATATTGGCCATGCTGTCAATCCAGCATGATTTCTGCCTCACTTAAAACAACTTAACTCCAGACTGGGAAATCTGACATCAGTGAGTTCAAGACAACTGGGAACTCAGGAAAAAACGAGCTGGGAAAATACGTTTTGAATGGTTATCCAACAACGGAATTGTAAGTCGGGAACTTGGGACTCTTTCTAGCGCTACGACCTGAAGATCATCATCATGATATGACCTTGTTTTTTTCAGAGTTTCCAGTTGTCTTGAAAGCACCATAAATCCAGAAAATGCCAGACTTTGATGGCAAAATTTGCCCACGAAGGGCTGCAGTGCCACCTTCCTGTTCAAGTGAGCACAGCACAACAAGGTGAGTCCAAAAATGTTTGGTATGCTGCTGAATAAATGATGTAATATGCCAAGGAGATATGTATACGGTAGCTAAGAAAGTAATACTAATTGTCTGTTGTGTAGTAAGCTGTTAGTAGCCCATGTGCCTCATCCTTATAATTTGGTATATTTTCCCCTCTTAATTTCGCCCAGTGTTCTGACTTGGTGCTGCACATGTAGCCTATAACCTGTTGTAGAGAAATGTAATCATTGAATATTGTACAAGCTTTCATTGTCTGCTTATATGCCCCTTTTATTTATCCTTGACACGTCCTGACCATAGAGAGTCCTTATTTTCTATGGTGGAGTCGGTCAGGGCGTGACTGGGGGTTAGTCTAGTTTATTATTTCTATGTGGGGTTCTAGTTTTGTTTTTCTATGTTGGTGGATTTGTATGATTCCCAATAAGAGGCAGCTGATAATCGTTGTCTCTAACTGGGGATCATATTTAGCCTTTTTCCCACCTGTGGGTTGTGGGATATTGTATTCTGAGTAAATGTAGCACCGGTTCGTTGTTCTTTTATGGTTTATTGTTTTTGTTAAGTTTCACTATTAATAAATGATGTAGAACCCAACATTCGCTGCGCCTTGGTCCATTTCTACAAATGATCGTGACAATCCTACCATTCTGACTTGGTGTACAGGGAGAATACTGTAAGAATGGCCCATGTTCTGAATTCTGTCGCTGTACATTTCAAAAGTGCTGAACAAATAGTTATATTGACTACGTAGTGTCCTAGCTCTATATATATTTTTTAAAGTCAGAAAATGAGGCTGAATGAACTGTTTCGCTGCCAGACAAGGCTTCGCTGATAGCCAGGTCTAGCAATAGTAAGGTGTTGGGACAGCTTTAGGCTCTAACAGTTTGTGGGCACCATTTGTCACAGTTATAGTGCAATTAATGTATTGTTCAGTGTTTGTATTGTGTATTGTTTAGTGGCTTTGCTGGCATGCATCCCCAAAAATGTTTTTTGTTTGCTCCACCAAGAATTTGTCATCGCACCAGAGGGTGGCAGAGACCGTCCTAGAGAACTTTTATTGGACTCAGGTGTCTTATTATTTCATGATTGTCTCCCTGTTACAAGAGGTGTGATTTCTGTGGTCATCTGCAGACGCTTGAATTGTTTACTGTGTGCAATTGGTTCCTGAGTGAGTAGTCAAGACTTAGTGGTGTTTTTTCCAAGTGTACTGTGATCCTGCGTCTACCGTATCACAGTAAAGTATTATGTTTATCCTTTAACCACTGATTCCTTCTCTGGTCTCTTCGCTGCACCTGGGTCCAACCTTACCACGTCACAGATTTACATGCTAAAATCACCACTGATTTATAGAGTTAGAGGCTAATGCAGTTTCTACATTATGATGCATTTACATGACACTTCAACGTTCTATGGCAGCCATGGTAGCTCCCCATTAACATTACATGGAGAATATAACAATTTTAAAAATGATACAACTGAATGTATAGACTGAGCATCATGATGCATTTACACAGAGGAAGAGGCGGTGCGAGATGTTTCACTCGCACCAAAATATGTCTAAAACAAGCACAATGCATTTCTATGGGCTTATTTTGTACCTAAGCTTGGGTGTATTGTAGAGCCCACTTGTCACACAGTTACAGTCAACAATGCTCTGGATATCATGAAACCAGATCTGCTAGGGCGAGTAAAATGGTCAGAGTGAGGTGTTTTCTCATTTGTGTCTGGAAGTAGCTAGCCAATGTTAGCTAGTTAGCTTGGGTGTTTGACTGCCGTTGTGAGGTCAGAACGCTCTACTCCTTGGCCAGAGCATCCAGTGTGCGCTCAAAACACTCTGAATTTTTTGAACGGACAACCTAACAACACCTAGATCGCACTCTGGCACTCCGGAGTGAATTTACGAACACACCCCTTGTCTTTTGCCTTCCCTCCTTTGGGACAATGACTATCATTGTTAGGGTGGAGACATGAGCATCTCCTCATTTTATACAGATTTCTGATTTACATGACGCTATAACATTCTATGTTAGCCATGTTAACTACCCATGAACATTTAATGGGGATTATTGAAACAATGCCCTCTAACTGAATGTCTAGAATTAGAACAATATTAAACATTCTAAAAGTTGGCCAAGTGCAGCATTCAAAACAACTGGGAACTTGGAAATATCAGACTTCAGTGTGTTCAAGACAACTGGGAATTTGGGAAAACAACTTGATCTGGCTGTGAGAAATTGTTTTGAACGGTCATCCAACTCAGAATTCCAACTCGGGAACTCTTTAGGCTCTTTCTAGAACTCCGACTTTCTGTCCTGAAGATCACTGATGTCATGATTTGACCTTGTGTTTTTCAGAGTTCCCAGGTGTCATAATTCTACATATATGACTCTGACCACATATGTTATGGTGCTTTGAAGACAACTGGGAAATCTGGAGAGAAAACAAGGTCAAATCATGACATCCATGCTCTTCAGGTCGGAATGTTGGCACTCTAGAAAGATGAGTTTCCAACTTGGAATTCTGAGTTTTTCCCAGTTGGGGCTCATTTTTTTCAGGGTTCCGAAATTGTCTGGAATTCACTGAAGTCAGAAGTCGTAGATTTCCCAGGTGCGACTTGTTTTGATTGGATATTATAGCAATCTATCAGTCGATGATGTAGCACTCAACCATACATTGGTTATTGTGTCACATCGCCTTTGCTGTAGAATGTAGCCATAAGTATGGTTCTATATCTATGGGTACGCCCAGAGCCATATATAACATTTTCTTAATATATGGCTCTGGGTACTCCTACTAAAGTTGTGAATTTATAGAAAATTCATTAACATAGTGGTGAACTATGATTTATATACATTTGTCATCTTTTTTTTATTGGTGTGTTGTGGTTCTGGTATTTGGTCTCCCAATTACCATGTTATTACAGTACCATGAGAGAAAAAGATATATTCAATTTAAATATGTTTATTAAAAAGAGCACATAAGAATTTTAAATGTTTGCATGTATCAATGAATATGTGCAACATCAACAGAGCCAAATAAATACATTGATAAATAAGTATAAATTACTGAATTATAGATATATTAATAAATAGTAGAACAATAATGACTTAGTTTTCATTTTAAGCATATTTCGATTATATCAGGGGTGCTTACCACAATATTGACTACGTCAATACACCCCAATGGTAACATGCTGTACTCAGTACATACTCTAAACCTCATGAAATTCTTGTGTCTTACAAGCAATACACTTAAATCTGTTGATGTGCGTGCACCCACAGTGGCAACCCAGTCCTGATCACAGAGGCCCAATAGAATCACATGAATTGTAGAGGATCTCTATTGGAGGCCTTGGCCTGACTGGTGTTGTGTCAGTGTTTGCGGCCATCTTAGTTGTGGCGCTGGATGGTGAAGGTGGTAAGGCGGTTGGGGGCTGCCTTCTGACACATGTCCACCGGTTTGGTGTAGTCCTGCTGCATGTCCGTGCTGATGAACCAGTTCCTGAACCTGGCAGACTCCAGGGTACTGATGTCAACCCCGGTGTTCCGTCTGTAGAAAAGGAAACGCACCATGTCGCTCTGCTGGCTGATGGACTTCAGCTGCTCCTTGTCCGCAACCTCCTGAGGAGAGAGAGAGAGGATCAGGGGTTAAACTCAATATTAACGGTCAGAGGTCACCACCAGGAGTGAATATAAATGTTTCTCTGGCTATTGGTTTAAGGATGTGGCTGTTGGAACAAAACCTGTCCACACTGTGGCTCCCCAGTACCAGGGTTGGCCACCCCTGCCCTAGCTATCGAGTCTTATTTAACTACACTGCAACTATCTCCTACATTCCACATGTAGTAGTATGGGGTGCCATTTGTAAGGCTGAACGGTCTATTTTTCTAGGCACTTTTCCCCAAAATGTAGTTCTGTTTATTCAGAAGTAGTAGTATTAACTCAGTAGTATTTATCCAGTCATAATATTATTCAGTAGTAGTATTATGCATTATTATTATTATTCAGTTCTAGTATTATTTATTCAGTAGTAGTTTTCATTCAATAGTAGTATTGTAATGCTCCGGGTGTCGTGGGTGTGGAGTCAAATGCAGGAAACAGAGATTTCAATGCTGTGCGTCTTTTAATAGCGCTTAACACACCACAGGGTGCTCACAAAAGTAACGTTCCCAAACACAGGGAATCAAAATGTACAATGGAACAAATCACGACCAGGCACAAAACACGTACCTCTACAACAGAGCCGAAGGTTACATAGAAATAATCCCGCACAACAACCAGGCGGGCCGGCTGTCTAATAAAGACAAACTAATTAACCCTACACAGGTGCTACCACTAAACATACAAGGAGGGGGAGGAAAAACAATCAGTGGCAGCTAATAGGCCGGTGACGACGACCGCCGAGCGCCACCCGCCCGGGAAAAGGAAACACCCTCGGTTGGACTCGTGACAAGTATTCATTTAGTAGTTGTGGTATTTACCTCTAGGTGCAGGGTGGGCCTGCCTCCCGATTTGGAGCAGGACAGGTAGAGGTTGGATCCCTTTATGCCTAGGGCTACAGGTCTGGCTTCAGTCTCAATGGGGACGGGCGTGACGTACGAAGACAGGTTCAAATGCACTGGGACAGAGGAGAGGAGAAGAGAGTCAGTCAGCATCATTCATCAGAACTCAACTGTGAATTAAAATCATCTTATTTAATTAGTTCATATATTTAGCATGTGATAAGGCCACACAGAGGGCCAAAAATGATTACAGACAGCTGTGATAATCTGAAGTACCCAAATGGGCCACTAGATGTCTTGTGATATATTACACAAAATCCTTGAAATTTGGGACTGAGCCTCAGTTGTTAACATACCTTTGTGGTAGCTGCTGCCTCCCTGGAGCATCATGGCGTGCAGCTCCATAGCCTCATTCATCAGGACCCAGCACTTGTTCTCAGAGTCAGTGACGCTACACTCATACTGTGATGTACTGCTGAACCCTGCTGCCCTCCTCCTTGTTGAGGGCGCCGACTCCAACTCCAACACTATATGTTCTGGTGAGAAGAGAGAAAAGGATGTAGGAGATGAGTGAATGGTTGTATGAATACACTTGATTGAGCTCCCGAGTTGCACAGCGGTCTAGGGCACTGCATCTCAGTGCTAGAGGCATCACTAGACACCCTGGTTCGATTCCAGGCTGTATCTTAACTGGCTGTGATTGGGAGTCCCATAGGGCGGCGCACAATTGGCCCAGCGTCGCCCAGGTTTGGCCGGTGCAGGCCGTCATTGTAAATAACAATTTGTTCTTAACTGACTTGCCTAGTTAAATAAAGGTTAAATGTCAAAAATTATAATTTAATTCCATCCCTACTGGTCTATGGGCTCTGTTAAGATATCCACACTACAGTAGCATACCACTTTTAATGAAGCAATGTGTTGGGCATGCATTTTAAATGGTATTCTATAGTGTGATGTTTGGAACATAGGCCAGTGGTGATAGCTAATGGTATTGTGTGGTACACATTGGAAATCCCCTTAGGGGTAGCCTGGTCCCAGATCTGTTTGTGCTGTCTTGCCAAATCCTATGGTCATTGTCATACCAAACAGTACAAACTGATCTGGGATCAGGCTAGCCCCTTAGGGTGCTCCTCCAGTCCATTGTCTTTGACCTTGCTCCCTACCTTCCACAGCACTCTCCAGCAAGAAGTTGAGCAGGTCCTTGTCCTTGAACTCGGTTCCCATGGTAACCCCCTCGCCACCCTTTAACCTCTCCATGGCGATGATGAGGTTGGCAATGTGGCGCATGGTGATGGGGTGATGGGATACCTCCAGATCCAGACCCTGAGGCAGCTTGGAGCTCCATGCTGTGCTTTCAGAGGTGTTCTGCACAGGACACACACAGGGGAAGAGGAAATATTACATTATATGTTGTATCAGTGTAGAATTGTTTTGGGGGGGGTTTAACATTTCCTGTATAATTAAATTTGAATGTTTTATGTCCAACTGTATGTCTTGTCCTTGTAGTAGCTGGGGACTCACCTTTATTAAACTGTAGTTTGACTCAAAATCCATGTCTGTGTAGTTAGATCTGGAAAATAAAAGCATCCGTTTGTAAAGCTCTGTCCTGTCCATAATATATTGGCATCATGCTTAGTCAGTTGCTTAAAGATGCTGAAGAGTTGAAAGCTCATTCAGATCTGATGTTAACAGTAAATACATATGCAGTTCAAACTAAATAAACATTTTAAATATGAGTTATTACTAACACTATATAGCAATAAATAATGCTACCACAATTAGCTGTATAATACATGGACATCAATACAGTAGAAGTATTATTGCAAACATGAGTAAAGTATAAAGTTAATTTACCTTAATGAGTTGTTTTGAAGTTTGTAGGTAGGTAGCAGTGTCTTGTATTCAGTCCTTAGTTCTTGTGAATCGTAAATTGTTCTCTGAACCAATGTTTTCTGACTACATGTTGTGAGCTGTATGTCCTATATACACCCTGGGCACACACTGGGAATTTCCCTCTACACACAGGAGGAAGTGGGATGGTTTTACCAGACCAGCTAGCACATTGTATTGTTTAAAGGGACAATCCGCAGTTCAAACTATAACAAAGCGTCCTCCCGCCCGTATCATTAAAAAGCTGAGGGATGGGGCTGGAGAAATGTAACCACTCTCAAATTCAGAGACAGAGCTATGAATGCAATTACTGACCATCCACGATATTTAAAAAAAATAGTTTTAACCATGTTTTGAAGCTATATAGTGTTTGTTTATATGTTCTGTTTACAAACATTGTAGTGAAACCAGCTATGTTTTGGGTTCTGATGGGGTACTATAGATATGCTGAAATATGCTCGTGAGGCATTTATAAATTCAAGAATCAATGTGTATGCCTAAATGTCATTAATTTTTTCCAAAAAGGAATGTAACACCTGCAGATTGCCCCTTTAATGATGTTGGTGATGAAATACTGGACAGTTTGACGTACAGTATTACACTCATATGTTAAATTCTAGCTTGTGTACATGCTCGTTACTGACGTGCCACTTATTGTATTGATTTATCTTCTTCTGGTTGATGTCATGTGCCTGTTTGTCTGATACTGATGTGTTGAGGCTGCTGTCGTGCTCCAGGTCTCTCAAAGAAATATGTTTTTTAACTCAATGGGACTGGTTAAATAGAAATGTTTTAAAAACAGGATACTAATGCATTTGCCTTTTTCCCCTGTTGATAGAGTAAGTGTATTGTAATAGTGCCAATATACTTTATTAACGACATTCGTGTGTTTTCATGACTTCAAATCTCAATATAACTAAATGAATAGAAGATAAACCATTGTTCATGTCAACACTAAGTAAGATGAGTCCGATTAAGCAACTTAACACCTGACTTTATAATAAAACGTATTATAATACTACCTTGTAATTTTACTTGTAAATTACTTTTCATACATTACGGTTAAAGTGCAAAGAATGGTCTATAGTTGAAATGACTGTGGTATCATATGTTGTTGTTTTTCCCTACTCAATTTAGTTACAAGCACTGACTGACTGTAAAATACATGTAGCTCTGGATAAAAGCCTCTGCGAAATGACAAAAAATGTAATGTATATGTAAATACGAATACAATATTTACTGTATGTTTAAATCCATCTTCCTAAAGGCCTAGGAAACTAAACTTCATTTCTAAAGTTGTCTGAGGTCATAAAAATAAATGGAGAGTAGGCTTAATCCTGTTGTTCCCTCAGGTGAAATACTATAAGTTTTTGTTCTATTCTATCATTTCCTAATCTTGTCATTTCTGCTTATGTCAAGCATGCTTAAATGTAATGAATTTTCAGATGTGAGTAAATTCCTTAATCCCGGCTCATCATATTGTGAAGTAACAAGGGACTTCCTCTACTATTTCCCCACTTCCTGAAGTACTGTAGTTGTCACGAGAGGTTAGAAAAATAGACCACAATCTGCCAGGACAACAGACAGACAGAATCTTGGACTGTGTCCAGCTACCTACTACCATATTAGCATATCTTTGCCAGTCATTGTTAGAACCCATTGAGTGAATCTCCCAAATTCACTAAAATATCAGGAATATTTGTATAATATCTGAATTGGAAACATGCTCAATCTGGTCAATATGTTCAATAATATGCCACAAAATGAGTCTTCTTCTAATGTATTATGTTTGGCTCACTAACGTTTCACCTGTATAGAATAACCATTGGACATAACGAAGAAAGTTGTGTAACAGTATATCAATCCTTATCACCCCTGTAGGCTGTATGAAACCTACCAAGGTATAACTATCTGGCGTGTGTCTAAAAATGTTACCTATTCCCTACATAGTAGACTACTTTTGACCAGATAAGTAAAATATGGACCCTGGTCTAAAGTAGTGCACTATATAGAGAAATGGGATACTTTCCAGACACAGACGGTGTCTTTTTGGTTATGGATCTCACAAAACCGGTTTACCAACGGATTTCCCAGTGATTCAACATGTTTAGAAAGCCGTCGAGGATTTCTCAAGATGATATTTGACACCCCCCACTTCCGCTCTTAAAATCTTTGTATTTCACTTCCAGATTCACACTCATGGTATTAGGTTTAGGCCTACGCCATTTCTGACCACAAAAACTAAAATGTCACCAATATTGTCACACAATGCCACCACAATGCCACCTCATTCATGTTTGAAATAAAATAGAATAAGTATGTTTTATTTGACTGGCTTAAATACAGTTGAAGTGAGAAGTTTACATACACCTTAGCCAAATACATTTAAACTAAGTTTTTCACAACTCCTGACATCTAATCCTTGTAAAGAATTCCCTGTCTTAGGCCAGTTAGGATCACCACTTTATTTTAATAATGTGAAATGTCAGAATAATAGTAGAGAGAATGATTTATTTCAGCTTTAATTTCTTTAATCACATGCCCAGTGGGTCAGAAGCTTACATACACTCAATTATTATTTGGTAGCATTAACTTTTAAATTGTTTAAACACGTTTTGGGTAGCCTTCCACAAGCTTCCCACAATAAGTTGGGTGAATTTTGGCCCATTCCTCCTGACAGAGCTGGTGTAAGTGAGTCAGGTTTGTAGGCCTCCTTACTCGCACACGCTTTTTCAGTTCTGCCCACACATTTTCTATAGGATTGAGGTCAGGGCTTTGTGATGGCCACTCCAATACCTCGACTTTGTCCTTAAGCCATTTTGCCACAACTGTGGAAGTATGCTTGGGGGTCATTGTCCATTTGGAAGACCCATTTGCGACCATGCTTTACCTTCCTGACTGAAGTCTTGAGATGTTGCTTCAATATATCCACATAATTTTGCTTCCTCATGATGCCATCTATTTTGTGAAGTGCACTAGTCCCTCTTGCAGCAAAGCACCCCCACATTATGATGCTGCCACCCCCGTGCTTCCCGGTTGGGATGGTGTTCTTCAGCTTGCAAGCTTCCCCCTTTTTCCTCCAAACTTAACGATGGTCATTATGGCCCAACAGTTCTATTTTTGTTTCATCAGACCAGAGGACATTTCTCTAAAAAGTACAATCTTTGTCCCCATGTGCAGAGGCAAACAGTAGTCTGGCTTTTTTATGGCAGTTTTGGAGCAGTGGCTTCTTCCTTGCTGAGCGGCCTTTCAGGTTATGTCGATATAGGACTCCTTTTACTGTGGATATAGATACTTTTGTACCTGTTTCCTCCAGCATCTTCACAAGGTCCTTTGCTGTTGTTTTGGGATTGAGTTGCACTTATCGCACCAAAGTACATTCATCTCTAGGAGACAGAACGCGTCTCCTTCCTGAGTGGTATGATGGCTTCGTGGTCCCATGGTGTTTATACTTGCGTACTATTGTTTGTACAGATGAACGTGGTACTTTCAGGCGTTTGGAAATTGTTCCCAAGGATGAAACAGACTTGTGGAGGTCTACAAGTCTTGGCTGATTTCTTTTGATTTTCCCATGATGTCAAGCAAAGAGGCACTGAGTTTGAAGGTCGGCCTTGAAATACATCCACAAGTACACATCCAGTTGACTCAAATGATGTCAATTAGCCTATCAGAAGCTTCTAAAGCCATGACATCATGTTCTGGAATCAGACAGACATTGCCATCGTAATGCAAGGGTGCTCTCTTGGGGTTCCACACCATCCTGGGTAAACAACAGCTCACTGCTCTCCGACCAGGACTCTCATCCACAGAAGGGAGGCTTTGTAGACAGTTGTCTACATAGAAACAGCATTCTATACAGAAGCGCACATCTTCTTCATGGTCGCTGTGGTCGAACACATACTTCTGAAGGGCAAACGAGGCGCAGCAGGAGCTACATGTTGTCCCAAAGTGAAGAACCTGCCACTCATAGCCATCAGGGAAATCATCACGGATTAGGTCTCGCCACAGAAACCGGAGAAGAGGCTGATCTCGGGTAGCAAGCAGACTTGATGGAACATCCCCTTTATGTCACTGAAGAAGGACTCCAAGCAGAGTAGCTCCCAAGGTAGATCCGGGAAAGAGTTGTTCGTTCAAGCTCTTGCCACCAATATCTGAAACACTCTATTGCATCTACCGGTAGCACATTGTCGAGGGCCACCTTCAGTCTTGTCGAGGGCCACACTCTTGGGTCTTCATTGATGAAGTTGGGGATGTTAGGAGTTGGTCCACGGTAGGAGTGCTCCCGGCTGGGTGCAGTAGGGGACAGGTGAGTACCAATGACGATCAGGTGAGTAGGCCCAGCGGCGATAGTCAGGCGAATAGTCGCAGCAGCAACGGTCAGGTGAGGGCTGACGACAATGGTCACGTGAGTAATCGTAGCAGCAACAGTCAGGTGTGGGCTGACAATGGCAATCAGTTGAGGGTTTACAACGGTAATCAGGCGCAGGCTGACCGTACTCCTCAGGTGAGTAGTCCCAGCGGCGTCGGTCAGGTCAGTAGTCACGGCGGCTACAGTCAGGTGTGAGCTGATGGTGGCGATGAGGTGTAGGCGGCCCGTAGCGGCCCAGTGAGTAGTCACGGTGGCGACGGTCAGGTGTGGGCTGACGATGACGATCAGGTGTGGGCTGACGATGACGATCAGGTGTGGGCTGACCACAATGGTTAGGTTTTGACTGACATTGTCAATCATGTGAATTCAGCCCTCTAAGTGGCTGGTGATGCTCCATCTTCACTGTTGCGAGTCAACCTGGGTAATGACTTGAACGGTTGGGGACCCATTGAAGTGGATGAATTTAGCTCTTCCGATAGCTCCAGAATCTCCAGTGTCAACTGTGGACGGTGGACCACAGCTTGTTACTGCATCCGGCTCGAATGGGTTGTTTAGGAATTCGAAGGACCAATAAGAAGGGATAAAAACTTAGGTGCTGGATTTTAGGCCGGTAGCAACCACAACAGGGTGTCCGTTCAGAACATGAGGGAGCAGTAGTTTCAGTTCAAGGGTTTAATGAAGATCCACACACACACACATACACCACCACTCTCTCTTATAATAATTGTGGTTCTGTAAAGAAAATAGGAGAACTTAGGGTATGGGTAATATATAACTATTTGCATGTCAACAAACTAAACAGGCTATGTGGACCCAAACACATGTTAGATGCACAAAGAAACAATAGAGCAATGTAGAAATATATACACATTATAAATTACCATGAGCATGAGCGATCTACAACCACATTCAAATGCTAACAAATGCTAATTAGCATACCAAAAAGTAATGCATTCCGGATGACAATGCTAATGTTCATGCTAACTCTAGCGGGAGAACGAGCGCTAACTAGCTAGCTAGCAAGTTTAACACAAATTGTTCATACAGTGCATTCGGAAAGTATTCAGACCCCTTTCCCTTTTCCACATTTTGTTACATTACAGCCTTATTCTAAAATTGCAAATTTTTACTTAAAAATCATGCAATGTGATTTTCTGGATTTTTGTTTTAGATTCCGTCTCTCACAGTTGGAGTGTATCTATGAAAAAATTACAGACCTCTACATGCTTTGTAAGTAAGAAAACCTGCAAAATCGGCAGTGTATCAAATACTTGTTCTCCCCACTGTACATATGAGATGAGTAATGTAGGGTATGTAACATTATATAAAGTGGCATTGTTTAAAGTGACTAGTGATACATTTATTACATCCAATTTTTATTATTAAAGTGGCTAAAGATTTTAGTCAGTATGTCGGCAGCAGCCATTCAATGTTAGTGATGGCTGTTTAACAGTCTGATTGCCTTGAGATAGAAGCTGTTTTTCAGTCTCTCGGTCCCAGCTTTGATGCACCTGTACTGACCTCGCCTTCTGGAGGATAGTGGGGTGAACAGGCAGTGGCTCGGGTGGTTGTTGTCCTTGATGATCTTTTTGGCCTTCTTGTGACATCGGGTGGTGTACGTTTCCTGGAAGGCAGGTAGTTTGTCCCCGGTGATGCGTTGTGCAGACCTCACTACCCTCTGGAGAGCCTTGCGGTTGTGGGTGGAGCAGTTGCCGTAGCAGGCGGTGATACAGCCCGACAGGATGCTTTCGATTGTGCATCTGTAAAAGTTTGAGTGTTTTTGGTAACAAGCCAAATTTCTTCAGCCTTCTGAGGTTGAAGAGGCGCTGTTGTGCTTTATTCACCACGCTGTCTGTGTGGGTGGGTGGACCATTTCACTCTGTCTGTGATGCTGAGGAACTTAACTTTCCACCGTCTCCACTACTGTCTCGTCGATGTGGATAGGGGGGTGCTCCCTCCTGCTGTTTCCTGAAGTCCACGATCATCTCCTTTGTTTTGTTGACGTTGAGTGTTAGGTTATTTTCCTGACACCACACTCTGAGGGCCCTCACCTACTCCCTGTAGGCCATCTCGTCGTTGTTGGTAATCAAGCCTACCACTGTAGTGTCATCTGCAAACTTGATGATTGAGTTGGAGGCGTGCATGGCCACACAGTCATGGGTGAACAGGGAGTACAGGAGAGGGCTGAGAACTCACCCTTGTGAGGCCCCAGTGTTGAGGATCAGCAGGGTGGAGATGTGATTTCCTACCCTAACCACCTGGGGGGCGGCCCGTCAGAAAGTCCAGGACCCTGTTGCACAGGGGGTGGTCGAGACACAGGGTCTCGAGGTTAATGATGGGTTTAAAGGGTACTATGGTGTTAAATACTGAGCTGTAATCAATGAACAGTCAACAATGAACAGAATACTTACAAAGGTATTCTTGTCCAGATGGGTTAGGGCAGTGTGATTGCGATTACGTCGTCTGTGGACCTATTGGGGCGGTAAGCAAATTGAAGTGGGTCTATGGTGTCAGGTAGGGTGGAGGTGATGTGATCCTTGACTATTCTCTCAAAGCACTTCATGATGACGGAATTGGGTGCTACGGAAGTGAGTGCGATACTCGTTTAGCTCAGTCACCTTTCTTGGGAACAGGAACAATGGTGGCCCTCTTGAAGCATGTGGGAACAGCAGACTGGGATAGGTATTGATTGAATATGTCCGTAAACATACCAGCCAGCTGGTCTGCACATGCTCTGAGGACGCGGCTAGGGATGCCGTCTGGGCCGGCAGCCTTGCGAGGGTTAACGCGTTTAAATAATTTACTCATGTTGGCTGCGGTGAAGGACAGCCCGCAGGTTTGGGGAGCTGGCTGTGTCAGTGGCACTGTATTGTCCCCAAAGTGAGCAAAGAAGTTGTTTAGTTTGTCTGGGAGCAAGACGTCGGTGTCCACGACGGGGCTGGCTTTCTTTTTGTAATCTGTGATTGACTGTAGACCCTGCCACATACGTCTTGTGTCTGAGCCATTGAATTGCGACTCTAATGGGTCTCTATACTGATGCTTAGCTTGTTTGATTGCCTTGCGGAGGGAATAGCTACACTGTTTGTATTCGGTCATGTTTCCGGTCACCTTGCCATGATTAAAAGCAGTGGTTCACGCTTTCAGTTTTGCACGAATGCTGCCATCAATCCATGGTTTCTGGTTGGGGAAGGTTTTAATTGTCACAGTGGGTACAACATCACCGATGCACTTGCTAATAAACTCGCTCACCAAATTAGCGTATGTTGTGGTCTGAGGCAATCCGGAACATATCCCAGTCCACGTGATCAAAGCAATCTTGAAAAGTTGAATCAGATTGGTCGGACCAGCGTTGAACAGACTTGAGCATGGGTGTTTCCTTTTTATGGGCTGGAAGCTACCTAATGGAGTTGTTGTCAGATTTGCCGAAAGGAGGGCGAGGGAGGGCTTTGTAAGCTTCACGCAAGTTAGAGTAGCAATGATCCAGAATTTTGCAAGCCCAGGTCGCATTTGATATGATGATAAAAGTTAGGGAGCCTTGTTTTCAGATTAGCCTTGTTAAAATCCCCAGTTACAATAAATGCAGTCTCAGGATATGTGATTTCCAGTTTACATAGAGTACAATGAAGTTATTTTAGGGCCGTCGAGGTGTCTGCTTGGGGGGATATACACGGCTGTGATTGTAAAGGAAGAGAATTCTCTTGATAGAGAGAATCGGCATTTGATTGTAAGGAATTCTAGGTCAGGTGAACAAAATTACTTGAGTTCCTGTATGTTGTTATGATCACACCACGTCTCATGAATCACAAGGCATACACCCCCACCCTTCTTCTTACCAGAGAGATGTTTGTTTCTGTGGCACGATGGGTGAAGAAACCGGGTGGCTGTACCGACTCTGATAACATATCCCGTCATGTGCCTGTTTACTAATGACTGGCTTCCGTCTGGCCCCTCTAACATAAAGGCCTGATTGGTGAAGTGCTGCAGAGATGGTTGTCCTTCTAGAAGGTTCTCCCATAACCACAGAGGAACTCTAGAGCTCTGTCAGAGTGGCCATGCGGTTCTTGGTCACCTCCCAGACCAAGGCCCTTCTCCCCAGATTGCTCAGTTTGGCCGGGAGGCCAGCTCTAGGAAGAGTCTTGGTGGTCCCAAACTTCTTCCATTTAAGAATGATGGAGGCCACTGTGTTCATGGGGACCTTCAACTCAGCAGAAATGTTTTGGTACCCTTCCCCAGATCTGTGCCTTGACACAATCCTGTCTCTACGGATAATTCCTTTGACCTCATGGCTTGGTTCTTGCTCTGACAACTGTGGGACCTTATATAGACAGGTGTGTGCCTTTCCAAATCATGTCCAATCAATTAAATTTACCACTGGTGGACTTCAACCAAGTTGTATAAACATCCGAAGGATGATCAATGGAAACAGGATACACCTGAACTAAATTTTGAGACTGATAGCGAATGGTCTGAATACTTATGTAAACAAGATATTTCTGTTTTTTATATTTAATAAATTAGCAAACATTTCTAAAATGTTTTCAAAACCTGTCATTATGGGGTATTGTGTTTAGATTGCTGAGGATTTGTTATTTAATCAATTTTAGAATGAGGCTAAAACATAACAAAATTTGGAAACAGTCAAGGGGTCTGAATACATTCCGAAGGCACTGTATTTACAACAGACAGCTCCAAACAACAAGACATCAGGATGTTGGCACTTACATTTAGCTGCGCATACCATAAACATCAGAAAGAAAAGCAATTTCTTCTAGAATAAATTAAACTGGTTGGTCGTCAGAATGGAAACTACAGACTGCCTGAGGCCCTGCCTGGTCGGCTGGTCATGCCAACCAGGCATAAGTCCCGGGGGGAAAAGGCTGCGAAGTGGGTAATACAATTATGATGATTGGCGTGACCTTATTCCAACAGTAAGGCCAAAAGAAAGTTGGGGTCTTGGAAAGGAGATGAGTTGGCTGTTTTTACAGGTGTAATCATCTACTTCTCTGTGGACGTGGATGAACGTAAGCACCTGCCTCTGATTTGATGTGTAAGCAACATGGATGAACATCTAATTATGACGTGAGACTGTGAGAGCTGGTAGCCCATACCACCTAGACCTGTTCTCCTTCTCCCTGGGCACGCCCTCCGTGAGTGTTGCAGCACATTATCATTGTCTGTTTGAGTATGTGAATGAAACGTATAAACCTATTGATATTTGTTTGTGAGATCTGATATTGTCTGATTCCCATGCTCCACTCCTTGATGTAAAATAACCTGTTATGTTTAGCTTAGTCTTGAGGACCTCCCATCGTGTATAAAAAAGGGAGCGTAGTACAACGTTCTGGGATAGTTAATTCATCAGGAACCCACTGATAATTAGAAAACAACTTGAGTGAGATTAAAAATTGCATACAAGGACATTTACTAGGGCTTTTGCAGTGCATCGCCGGACGAACCATGTCTCGGGCCCTGAGAAGGAACATTTTAATGGACCGCCACTTGGCAATGGAGAGAATTTTGCAGTATGAGTTCATTTCCTGCAATTCTACACATTTTGTCATGTGGCAGAGAACTTTGTTACAGTGCATTTATGTTCCAAAAAATTATTTGGAGGATTACGAAAAGGAGTACTTTGGATACCAATATCCCTGTGAGGCTCCAAGGCCCATGTTGCCCAGGGTTAAGAACATATTGTATATTCAAAATATTACATTGTATTGTATTACACCCTCAAAAATTATTCCATGGATCCCTTGGCCAAAATTAGATTAATCTGTTAGTAATATTCATATTTTGGGGGGAAATTGCCATGCTGTAGAAGACGGTTGGGGGCTAGCTGATGATATCCCTCACTACCAGCCACAGGGTTGACATTTGAAATGGGTTAAAGTCAGAATGGCATTATGTCAGCACTGTAAAAAAAGAAAAGAAAAAAAGTAGTTTCAACAAATTATTATAAAGTAACTGGTTCCACAGCCTTTTTTAACTAAAAAAAAAATGGTTGGCCCAAACTCAGGCAATAATTCAGTCAACATAAAATGATGTGTTTGCTCAATTTGTCTCATATGTTCATTCAACTATTATTTGGGCATCTTAACAAAAAAAAGCTTTCAGCTGGTAACACACACTATGCTTTTAAAACTTCTTTGGGATCGGTGTCCCGTCTACGGGACAGTTGAGCTAACGTAGGCTAATGTGATTAGCATGAGGTTGTAAGTAACAAGAACATTTCACAGGAAATAGACATATCTGATATTGGCAGAAAGCTTATATTCTTGTTAATCTAACTGTCCAATTTACAGTAGCTATTACAGTGAAATAATGCCATGCTATAGTTTGAGTAGAGTGCACCATTTTTAACATGAAAAGTTATTAATAAACAAATGAGGCACATTTATTCAGTCTTGATACAAAAATGTGAACATTGATCCAATGAACCATTGCATTTGTCTAAAACGTTGCACATACACTGTTGCCATCTAGTGACCAGAATCTAATTTACACCTGGGCTGGAATGATACACTAGGGCCATTCTCTTGCATTTCAAAAATTGTATAAATAGTTTTTTCTTTGTATTATCTTTTACCAGGTCCATTCTCCTACATTCAATTCACATTTTAACAAACTTTTAAGTGTTTCCTTTCAAATGGTACCAAGAATATGCATATCCTTGCTTCAGGGCCTGAGCTGAAGCAAGGATATGTCATTTGGGTATGTCATTTTAGGCGAAAATGGGAAAAAAGGGGCAGATCCTCATACAACGTTTTTAACATAGATTATTTGACACAGGTTGACATGCGCTGTGTGTACAAAACATTAACCATGTACCAAATCTATAGTAGTGGTCCAAATGCACAACATTGTTTTACCAAATAATCACTTTATATTTCCTCTCAATTTATCAATGTTTTGTAAATCAAACACAGTACAACTGCAGATTCCAAAAAGAACACAGTCACCAAATGGATATATTCTCTGTAATATCTTTGCGCTGGACTGGTAGGCCAACACTCACCTCCTTTAAAATAACAAGTGTTAACATTGATCCTGGAACCAAAACTGGACTCTACACCGAGTGTATAAAACATTACGAACACCAGCTCTTTCCATGACAGACTGACCAGGTGAATCCAGGGTAAAAGCTATGATCCCTTATTGATGTCACCTGTTAAATCCACATCAATCAGTGTATATGAAGGGGAAGAGAAAGGTTAAGGGAAGATTTTTAAGCCTTGAGACATGGATTGTGTATGCATGCCATTCAGAGAGTGAATGGGTAAGACAAAAGCTTGAATTGCCTTTCAACATGGGCTAGCATCTTTGTGGAACAGTTTCAAAAAAAATGGTATGGTTGAGAGGAATGAGGCAAAAGGTATGGCAAATAAATCTGGCAGCCCAACTGATTGGCAAACGTACTGCAAATTAAGAAATCACGTGATTAGGCTAAATAAAAATAAACTACTACTATGAAACAAATTATATAAATAATGATAGTAAAAAGCTTTGGAGCACCTTAAATTACATTTTGGGTGGACAAGCCAACTCGGCGCCATCATTCATTGAATCAGATAGCTAATTTATCATAAAACACACTGATATTGCAAACTACTTTGACTTTTTCATTGGCAAGATAAACAAATTTAGGGATGATATGCCAGCAACAAACGCTGACACTACACATCCAAGTATATCTGACCAAATTATGAAAGACAAGAATTGTACTTTTGAATTCCGTAAAGTCAGTGTGGAAGAGGTGAAAAAATGGTTGTCTATCAACAATGACAAGCCACTGGCGTCTGACAATCTGGATGGAAAATTACTGAGGATAATATCGGACTCACCACCTGGATTTGGCCTTATGTAGCGAAATGTGAAATTGTGTTTTTTACATTGGATAACAGTAGACATTGGATAAATGGTATATCATACACTGCATTTGAGGAACAATGGGAAAGTAATTCTGCTTTTGAGAAAATCGCCTTTGAATGTTTTGGTATCTAGTGAAGAGCTATTTGTCGACACCCATTCAGCATCGTTCACACTTAAGCTTTAGCCCCACCCATCTCGTTTCGCTCTCAGAGCGCAGACTTCACGATCTGGCCGATGACTTGTTTTACCTCTTGGATAACATGAAAAACAGACTAACCAGCTCTGCTGGCAACAATTTCATTACGCTTTTTTGCAGACGTTTACTGATACCGGCCATATTCAACGGGGGATGTACACACGTCACGTAATGTTAGCTTGTTAAAACAACAATGAACAAAGTGCCAACACTGCCTAACATTAGGCTCTAACTAGAAAAGCAAACAGCTCTGGGGAATGAATAATAACGTCCGCCAGGGAGCCAGCCAGCTAACAGTATACTTTAGCTTAAGACATAGCTGGCTATCTAGGTAAACAATGAACCTTACTAGGTAAACAACGTTTACGATCACACATGTCACAAAGTTAGCTAAAGAGCCAGCCAGCTAAACAACAATAAGCAAAGTGGCAACAATGTCTCAGTAGGCTGGACACATGACATTCTGTTGTCATCAGAGGCCACAAAATACCTTTCGCGCTTGGAATTCTGAGCTCCCCCCATTGTTTTCATATGGAGATGCACGCTGGTATATTTCGCCAAATATCTCGCAATGTGTATATTCTGATTTTTTTCAAGTCGGACACGTATTCTGTTGCCATCAAACGCTAGAACAGAAATAGTCAGAAGTTGCCATTTTTTCCCTACTTCCTAATTATGCAGACATAAGCACACTTGGCACCATCGAGGTTCGGATGTTTACTTTCTACACAAGTTATTTTTCAGTTACGTCCTAAGAACAGATTGTAGTGGTCAAATAAAAAGGGATACATTTTTTGGTGCCATTTAGGGGCGAAATGTAATTCTAAGCGTCACTCCAGTCAAAACAGACTGTGAATGTTCGACTCCATTAATTTTCTATGGGTTTGCACAAGTGTTCCAGCTTAACCAACGTTCTTTTGCCATTTTTCAGCCTTGGGTGAATTTGGACTCTTCTATTGTCCAGCCTAGCCACAGTGCTGGGAACTAACCAACCAGGTCCAATGTTAGCTAGACTAACTAGAAAAGCAAACGATCTGGGAAACAAATAATGACGTCAGCTAGCTAGCTAACAGTACACTTTAGCTTGAATTAAAACCACTTTCTGTCAAAATTAGAAATGTATAATATATGACGATAAACTATCTTATTTTTACGTTCAAACGGCTCTCCTGTGAAGTCGTGACTTGCGACATATGCCTAGTTTCCTGAATCGGGTCACGTATTGCCACTCCTATTTTTCACATCTTCAATTTAAGCCTGCAAGAAAGTGTGTGCCCTCAGCCCTGGAGGGAAGCTAAAGTCATTCTGCTACCCAAGAGTAGCAAAGCCCCCTTTACTGGCTTAAGTAGCCGACCTATCAGTCTGTTACCAACCCTTAGTAAACTTCTGGAAAAAATTGTGTTTGATCAGATAAAATGCTATTTTACAGTAAACAAATTGACAACAGACTTTTAGCATGCAAATAGGGAAGGAAACTCAACAAGCACGGCAATGAAATCAATTACTGATGATTAGCTGAGAGAAATTGATGATTGTGGGGGCTTTCTTGTTAGACTTCAGTGCAGCTTTTGACATTATCGATCATAGTCTGATGCTGGACAAACTTGTGTTAGGGCATTACACACCCTGCTAAAATGTGGATAAAGAGTTACTTGTCTAACAGAACACAGAGGGTGTTCTTTAATGGAAGCCTCTCAAACATAATCCAGGTAGAAGCAGGATTTCCCAGGGTAGCTGTTTAGGCCCCTTGCTTTTTTCAATCTTTACTAACGACATGCCACTGGCTTTGAGTAAGGCCAGTGTGTCTATGTATACGGACTCAACACGAAATACATCAGCTACTACAGCAACTGAAACACTTAACGAAAAGCTACAGTTTCAGCATGGCTAGCAAGGAATAAGTTAGTCCTAAATATTTCCTAAACTAAAAGCATTGTATTTCGGACAAATCATTCACTAAACCTTTAACCTCAACTAGATCTCGTAATGAATCATGTGGAAATTGAGCAAGTTGAGGTGACTAAACTGCTTGGAGTTACCCTGGATTGTAAAGCTGTCATGGTCAAAACATATTGATACAACAGTAGCTAAAATGGGGAGAAGTCTGTCCATGATAAAGCACTGCTCTGCCTTCTCAACGACACTATCAACAAGGCAGGTCCTACAGGCCCTGGTTTTGTCACACCTGGACTACTGTTCAGTCGTGTGGTCAGGTGCCACAAAGAGGGACTCAGGAAAATTTCAGTTGGCTCAGAACAGGGCAGCACAGCTGGCCCTTAAAAGTGTACAGAGAGCTAACATTAATGACATGCATGTCAATCTCTCACAGCTCAAAGTGGAAGAGAGACTGACTTCCTCATTACTTGTTTTTGTAGGAGGTGTTGACAAGCTGAAGGTACCGAGATATCTGTTTAAAATACTAACACACAGCTCGGACACACATGCATACCTCACAAGACATGCCACCAGAGATCTCTTCACAGTCCCCAAGTCCAGAACAGACTATAGGAGGTGCACAGTACTACATGGAACTCTATTCCACATCAGGTAACTGATGCAAGCAGTAGAATCAGATTTAAAAAGCAGGTAAATATACACCTTATGGAACAGCGGGGACTATGAAGTAACACAAACATAGACACAGATACATGCATACAAACACATGATAACATACGCACTATACAAAGATGTACATATGGATTTTGCGTTGTAGATATTATAGTGGAGTGTGGGCCTGAGGGCACACACTTAGTATGTTGTGAATTCTGTAATGAATGTATTTTTATACACAATTATATAACTGCCTTAATTTTGCCTTGGCATCAGCTAATGTGGATCATAATAAATACAAATACAAACACCTTGTAGAGTCCATGCCCTGACAAATTGAGGCTTTTCTGAGGTCCAAAGGGGGTGCAACTCAATATTAGGAAGGTGTTGCTAATGTTTGTACACTCAGTGTACATTATTACTTTGCATGGTCATTTATACAGTGATTATGCAACATATCTTTTGGTTCACAGCATGCCGATCATCCTGCTATGCCACCATGTTTGTATCAATTCTCAGTTAATCCAACTATACTTTTGACAGATCTGATATTTACTTTGAAGTGCAAAGTGTAGCAATAAAAAAATCAGTCATTGACACAGACATGGTGGTGCAGCAGGAAGCTCAGTATGCCTTGAACCAACCGGTTGTGAGTTCAAATCCCAGGTATGAATAATTGAATAATAATTACTGTATAAATGATCATGTACTTTGTGTTAAACATGTACGTTGAAATTATTGAATGTCAAAAGCACCGTCTGTGTGTAACTAGTTCCACAACATTTTAAATTGACTGAAAGTTCTCAAGTTGAAGCCAAGTTTGGCTCAACTAAAAATTGTAAGTTCAGGTAACACTTTGATCAAATAGTTGAGTAAACTAAAAAAAGTGTGGAACCAGTTTCTTAATTATAATTAGTTTAAACAACTATAATTTTTTCCAGTTAGGATGTGTGTATGTCTGTGTGTTTTTGCACATGTACATACACGTAACTGCCAAAATAAAGGAAATCCCAACAAAGTGGCTTAATAGGGCATTTGGCCACCACGAGCCAGAACCGCTTAGATTCTACAAGTGTCTGGAACTCTGTTGGTGGGATGTGAGACCATTCTTCTACAAGAAATCCCATCATTTAGCGTTGATGGTAGTGGAAAACACAGTCTCAGGGATCGCTCCAGAATTTCCCAAATTCTGGAGTGTCGGAAGTGTCGGAAGATAGTTTGCCGGGAGTGGTGGTCAAAACGGGGGACGTGGTACCCTCCAGTCGAGGCTGGCCGAAGTCAGGTGACTGGGGGATGGAGTCCTGATGAGACGACATCACACCATTCTGGTACTGGGCCTGCGAGATCTGAGAGAAAGGAAGGGAGAGATGGAGGGAGAAGGAAGGAGAAAGGGATGGAGAGAGGGAGAGAGCGAAAGAGAGACTAGAGTAAGAGGAACAATGATCATTGTAGGTTATGGTTGGGAATCCTTTCAAATGTATTGTATTTCTAAAGCTTGGCATTTGCTTTGATATAATTATGCAGAGAATTCAGTCTCTTAACTTTCTGCACCTTAGCTACTTTGTTGTGTTAGATTTCTCCAATGGATGATGGTCCTCCTTACCTTGACAAACTGCAGGTCTGTGAGAGCTCGTACGTAAAAGTCGGGGGTGTATGTTGGTGAGGGGATAGTGAACTGAGTAACGAGCTGGCTATTGCTGCCGCTGACAGACAGAGACGCTGTACTATCTTCAGCGCTCAGAGATGCTGTCCTGTTCAAACCACTGATGTGTGACGGACAGCGGAACCCTGAAACACACACATAAAATGTAGCGTTAGTCAGCAAAAAAAAACACACATGTGCAGACGCATGCACACAAGGATATGGCGATGGCACACAAAAAATGCATACACACTCTAACACAGGTAAAACTGTAATGAACTGGTAGGCTAAATGTGAATAATGTGAATGCCACTGTCAAACCAGGCAAAGGTGCATTCTAGAGACATTAATACAGTTAATGCAAGAGACATTACTTCTCAAAGCAAACACACATACAAACACACACATATCCACTTTATGTTAAAATGGCCTGTGAGAGAAAGTCAGAAGTGAAACACACACACACAAGACATCTGTTAATTTCACACTGATACCACCAAATGTTGCACTTCGGAATGTTAGGCTACCATTGAATAACATACGATGCCAGTGCCTCAGTGAAGCAGAGCCACATGGATTTATAAAACACCTTAGCTGTCTGAACAGCAAAAAGGCACATGGAATCTGATATTTCAAGACACTCCAACTTGCTGTTTGGACAGTCAGAATTACGAAACTGATTTGAAAAACAAATGACCCCATTTTGAAATCATCAGACCCAACATGGAAATTAGCATTAAAACTACACAATTTTCTCTGCATCCCATGGCAACGTTTATTGAATTGCAGGTAATTAGTCTTAAACTTACAAAATGTTGTCTCTGCCAACAAGAGGCGTGTGGACCGTTTTTGTCATGAACAGTGCTTGTGCCTATAGATATAGACGTGGTGTGTGCGCAATGCTGGAAGGGGGGCCTGAGTGAAAAGGTTTGGGAACACCTGGAGTACAGTAGAGTATGGTACAGTACAGTAGTTTAATTCAATGGAGTAGAGTATGGGACAGTAGAGTTTAATTCCGTAGAGTACAGTATAGTGAATTAAAGTTTAATTCAATAGAGTAGAGTACAGTTGAATTCAGTAGAGTACAAAACAGTACACTATACTTTACTTTTCTTTGCTTTACCTGTACTCTAATGTGCTCTACTGTATTGTACTTTACTATAATTTTCTTTACTGTACTGTACTCTGCTGTGCTTTACTGTACTATACTGTACTGTTCTTTCCAAACTTGTGAAAGATAGATTTGCATTTGCCAAGGCAGTAGCTTCTCTGCCTGGGGTCCAAACACATCAAGGCACTTACATTGCATATAAAACAAAATATAAAATATAGACGTCTATGATTGGTTCCGTGGATGTTGAAATCACGGCCTGTCCAGACTGCACCAAAAAAGACTCTCGGTCCGGATGGGACCAAAAAAAGATGTCCTTAAGACTTCGCCTGACCATAAATGCTTAGTGGGATGCCTCTGTTGACTGGAAACGTTATTTTGCTGAAACCGAATTGTTTAGATTTGGTTTATCAAGGGCGCCAGGCTACGGAAACGTCGGCAATGTGCCATCTGTCCGTAAACAACGGCTCGTGCGGGACGAAGTAAAATATAATTTGCTGAAGGAGCAATCACAAAGCACTCCTAACCAATAAATTGGAAAACTGTATGCCCTCCATGACAGTGCCATAATAATAACAAGTCCTAAACCAGGGGTTCACAAACTTTTGGCCTGTGACCCCATTTTGAGATCAAATTCTTTTCACAATCCGGCCAGTGTTTACTTTTGTAATTGACACTGTGACAAAAATCTGTCAAAAATACTGTCAGACTGATTTGTAAGTATGGTTTGAAGTGAATGAAATGCATCAGAAAGGTATTGGGAAGTTTAGGAAAACATCAAGGAAGCTCATTCAGCAATAATTGTGTGAATGTGCTTATTTATATAATGAATATGAGTTTGCGGGGATAAAATAATTCAATATTAAAGAATTAAACCTCTCACTAAAAGCATCAGTCATACGAAGGTTATACTTAAACCTGAACTGGAGAACCAGATGCTTTTAGTGAGAGGTTTAATTCTTTAATATTGAATTATTTTATCCCCCCCAAACTCATCACTTGTTCAAAAATTGAATTTTTCACTTTATCCAGATTACAACCTCTCACTTTCAGTTAATCGAAAATGGATCATTTTCAAAATATCTCCCTTTCAAAAACAAGCCATACACAAAGCTGGTTGTAATTTCAGTTCCATCCTCCAGAAAAGACAGAATAAATAGTATGACAAAATATACAAATGGATTAAAAAATATATATTATGAAAAAAGGAATTATCTTTGTTACTGATATTATGAATAGGAAAGGTGGAGTTATGGAACTATATATGGAAACGTTTGCTCTATCCAAATTGGAGGCAAGTGGAAGGGGTAGATGGTAGGAAATAAGTTTGTTTGCCCTTTATTTGCCTTTACAACAAAAAATGTAATAAATACATATCAGTTTTACTATAGGACCAATTTGATCTTGTCCCATGTTTTCCTCAGATTACACAGACCCACAAAGAATGTGAAAACAAATCCAATTTTGATAAACTCTCATATCTATTGGTTGAAATACCAGTGTGCAATCACAGCAGCAAGATTTGTGACCTGTTGCCACAAGGAAAGGACAACAAGTGAAGAACAAACACCATTGTAAATTCAACCCACATTTATGTTGATTTATTTCCCTTTTGTACTTATCGATTTGCACATCGTTACAACACTATATATAGCCATAATATGCCATTTGAAATGTCTCGAGTCCTTTGTAACCTTTGTGAGTGTAATGTTTACTGTTTATTTTTGATTGTTTATTATCTAGTTCACTTGCTTTGGCAATGTAAACATATGTTTCCCATGACAATAAAGCCCCTTGAATTTAATTTTGAATTGAGAGGAGAGAGAGAAAGATTGAGAGAGAGAGAGAGAGAGGAGAGAGAGAAACAGACAGAGCATATCATGGAAGAGAGAGAGGACTTGCCTAACGTGGGAGCACTGAGGGCCATGACACCGTAGAAGGAGAATGGTCCTGTCTCAAACTTCATGTTTTCGTTCCCGGCCTCCACTTCCACTCGCCCCTGAGAGACACAGAGAAACACAGACAATGGATCAGGGACAAGCAACAACACAGGGTGTCACTGTAATATTAAAATCTTGGGCGTTCCTGAGATGACAGAAAACAAAGACATGATACAGTCCCTACAGAGGAAATCCCGAATAAGCTGGAATGCCAGTTTGAGAGGCCACTTGAGATACAGTCCCCCACAGGCCCACCCAGAAGAGAGCAGAAAGAGGGAGGCCTGCCGCGGCCCATCAAATCAAATTTTATTGGTCACATACACATATTTAGAAGATGTTATTGCGGGTGTAGCAAAATGCTTGTGTTCGTAGCTCCAACAGCGCAGTAGTATCTAACAATTCACAACAATACATACATCTAAAAGTAAAATAATGGAATTAAGAAATTTATAAATATTAGGATGAGCAATGTCGTAGTGGCATTGACAAAAATACAGTAGAATAGCATACAGTATATACATATGAGATGAGTAAAGCAGTATGTAAACATTATTAAAGTGGCCAGTGATTCCATGTCTATGTATATAGGGCATCAGCCTCTAGGGTGTAGGGTTGAGTAGCCGGGTGGTAACCGGCTAGTGAGGGCTATTTAACAGTCTGATGGCCTTGAGATCTTTTTCAGTCTCTCAGTCTCAGCTTTGATGCACCTATACTGACCTCGCCTTCTGGATGATAGCGGGGTGAACAGGCTGTGGCTCGGGTGGTTGATGTCCTTCGTGATCTTTTTAGCCTTCCTGTGAAATCGGGTGCTGTAGGTGTCCTGGGGGGCAGGCAGAGTGCCCCCCGGTGATGTGCTGGGCAGACCGTACCACCCTCTGGAGAGCCCTGCGGTTATGGGCAGTGCAGTTGCCGTACCAGGCAGTGATACAGACCGACAGGATGCTCTCAATTGTGCATCTGTAAATGTTTCTGAGGGTCTTAGGGGCCAAGCCTCATTTCTTTGTTATTTCTACATTATCAGGTGAAGGAGGATATTCTCAGAGCAGCGAGAGAGAAGAGACAGGTGACATGGCAGGAATCTACAATTATGTTCTTCCCAGTCTATTCCAAATGAGTTAACGACCGGAGGATGGCATTCAAACAGGTAAAAACTGAGATAAAACTCAATGAAGCCAGGCACAAGTTTGACTCACCAGACGAAGCCTCAGCTTCATCCAGAGAAGATCCGCCAGAGAGAACCATTGAACCCAGAATTCTATTGGATGCAGGACTATCAAGGTCTGTCATTAATAATCATTACTATTAATAATAATAGACTCAGCCCTAGGGCTGGATTTGCCTGGACTGTTTCTTACCAGTAGGCTATTTTTATTTAATGTTTTTCTCAACAACAAAGAAATCTTTATATTTTTTAAGGGCCTTCAGATTAGCTCTATTTAAAGATTAAGTGTGAATTCAATGCAAAGCTATGCTTTTCCAGTAGGTGGTGACAAAGAACTATAGCCATAGATATAACAATGAGACAGATATTCCACAGGATGTAGAAATGTGAAGCAATCGCTTCACGTTTCCAGTCACTACCAATTACAGTGCATTCGGAAAGTATTCAGACCCCATGACCTTAATGAAAAACTGCTCCAGAGCACTCAGGACCTCAGACTGGGGTGAATGTTCACCTTCCAACAGGACAACGACCCTAAGTACACCGCCAAGACAACGCAGGAGTGGCTTTGGGACAAGTCTCTGAATGACCTTGAGTGGCCCAGCCAAAGCCCGGACTTGAACCCGATCAAACCTGAAAATAGCTGTGCAGCGACGCTCCCCATCCACCCTGACAGAGCTTGAGAAAATCTGCAGAGAAGAATTGGAGAAATTTGTCTAGTACAGGTGTGCCAAGCTTGTAGTGTCATACCCAAGAAGACTCAAGGCTGTAATCTCTGCCAAAGGTGCTTCAACAAAGTACTGAGTAAAGGGTCTGAATACTTATGTAAATGTATATATTTCAGTTTTTTTATATACATTTGCAAAAAATTCTAAAAACCTGTTTTTGCTTTGTCATTATGGGTTATTGTGTGTAGTTTTATGAGGAAAATAATAAGCCTGTAACATAACTAAATGTGGAAGAACTGTACATACTGTCACGTTCGTCGTATAGAGGAAACCAAGGCCGAGCGTGGTCCCCGGACTGGGGACCGTCGCTGGAGACCCTGGCCTGGAGACCCCGGGCTGTGGCCCGTCGCTGGAGGCTCCGGACTGTGGCCCGTCGCTGGAGGCTCCGGACTGTGGCCCGTAGTTGGAGGCTCCGGACTGTGGCCCGTAGTTGGAGGCTCCGGACTGTGGCCCGTAGTTGGAGGCTCCAGACTGTGGCCCGTAGTTGGAGGCTCCGGACTGTGGCCCGTAGTTGGAGGCTCCGGACTGGGTACTGTCACAGGACGCTCTGGACTGGGTACTGTCGCTGGACGCTCTGGACTGAGTACTGTCGCCGGATGCTCTGGACTGGGTATTGTCGCCGGACGCTCTGGACTGCCGAGGCGCACTGTAGGCCTGGTGGGTGGTTCCGGGACTGGTGGTACTGGGCTGGGGACACGCACCTCAGGGCGAGTGCGGGGAGGAGGAACAGGGCGTACTGGACTGTGGAGGCGCACTGGAGGTCTGGAGTGTAGAGCTGACAACCCATCCTGGCTGGATGTTTATTTGCAGGGCGCTGGCACAGGACGCACTGGGCTGTGCAGACTCACAGGAGACACAGTACGCAGAGCCGGCGCAGGATATCCTGGTCCAAGGAGGTACACTGGAGACCAGGAGCGCTGAGCCGGCACCCTCCTTCCTGGCTGGATGCCCATTCTAGCCCAGCCAATGCAAGGAGCTGGAATAGAGCGCACCGGGCTAGAATAGCATACTGGAGACACCGTGCGTTCCACCGCATAACACCACGCCTGACCAGTAACAGGAGTTGTCTCAGGTCTCCAACCTGACTCATGCAATCTTCTCGTGTGACCCCCAAAAATGTTTCTTGGGGCTCCCTCTCGGGCTTCAGTGCTAGCCGTGTACCCTCATAGCATCACCGTTCCTCCCGTGCTATCTCCACCTGCCTCCATGGTAGGCGATCCTCTCCTGCCAGTATTTCCTCCCACATCCAGGATCCTTTACCGTCCAGTATTTCGTCCCATGTCCATGCTGTCTGCTCCAAACGCTGCTCCTCCTTTTCACGCTGCTTGGTCCTTTTATGGTGGGTTGTTCTGTCACGTTCGTCGTATAGAGGAGACCAAGGCGCAGCGTGGTAAGTGTACATAACTCTAATGAAAGAGAGAACACTGAACAAAACTATACAAAACAACAAAACGAACAGTGAAACTATATGGCTAGTGCAGAACAGGCAACTAAACATAGAATAACAACCCACAAAATAACCAAAGAACATGGCTACCTAAATATGGTCCCCAAACAGAGACAACGATAAACAGCTGCCTCTGATTGAGAACCAATCTAGGCAACCAATGACATATAAACACCTAGACTAGAAAATCCCCTAGACATACAAAACCCCTAGACAATAAAAGATAAACAAACCACCCTTGTCACACCCTGACCTAACCAAAATAATAAAGAAAACAAAGATAAGTAAGGTCAGTGCGTGACACATACGCTTGCTATGACTTCTTTATAACTCAATGACCAATATAGCTGAATTAAAATGTGGAACCTTAAATGGATTAACCATGTAATCAAGAAAAAGAAAACGTTAGCATTTCTCAAGTCTTCTAAGGTGGATATAGCTTTTGTACAGGAGACACATTTGAATAAAAGGAATCAGAAAAACGAAAATGCTCTTGGGTGGGAAAGGCTTTCTCTGGCCCAGGTACAGGCATATGCAGGGGAGTATCTATTCTCATACATAAGGAAGGCCGTGAACTTAACCAAAGTGCTAATTGATTCAGATAGACGTTATATAATAGTTTACAGGCTCTGGATGGGAACTTCAGGTGTTCTTTGCAATATACTGCATATGCACAGGCACAATTTTTTTCATGTCTTATCTTAACTCTCTTAGAACTGGGTGACATCCAAATATTGTTGGCGGGTGATTGGCAGCTGCAATAAGACTTCTAGCTAGGGATATAGGCTTAAAAGATACCTAGAGGTTAATGTACCCGATGGGAGGGACTATTCTTTCTCCCCCCCCACCCACAATGTTTACTTTGGGATTGATTACTTCCTAATCTCACAGTTACTATTGGATATATCTCTCAGTGCTACTATAGGTCATATTATAATTTCAGACCATGCTCCTGTGTTCATATGCCTTTCCAAGTTTTCACAGACTCCTAAGAGCCGCAAGTTGTACTTGAACATGTCTCTGTTAAAATATAGTATATTCATCAAAATGATTAGTGATGAAATATCTATTTTTTTAGCAAACTAGCAAGAGGCAGGAAAGTACTCTGACGGTTTGGAGAGATACTCTTAAAGCATATTTGAGGAGGAGGATTATATCTTATGCTTCATTCAAGAAAAAGACAGCCAATCTACTCTCCACCAAAGTAGAATGTTAGCTTAAGGCACTTGACACCTTATACACCCTAAACAGAGACAGAACTAAGTTAAACAAGATAATCGCTACTATGAGTTTAATAGATTATATCATAAAAAAGCTGAGTTTGCACTGTTCCACCTTAACCAATCTTACTGGGAGATGGGTGAAAAACCTGGCCGCTTGCTGACATACAGACTAAAGCTGCAAAACAGTAGGAACCATATAGCTGGCATACGGTTGCAAGATTGTGCAATTTCTACCTCTTCAAAGCAGATAAATGAGGAGTTTAGAGGCTTCTACAACACCCTTTATACATCACAGGGTGTACTGGACAAACAAAAGTTGGATAGCTTGGTTGCACACCTGAATTTACCACAACTCTCAGATAAGAATAGAGATTATTTAGATGCACCACTTACGGTTGAAGAGATCTCTTAAGTTTTCAAGAATATGCCTTCTAACAAGCCTCCCTTCTGACTTCTATAAAAAGTTTGAGACAATTATTACTCCAGGTTTGCTAGAGGTAAATGCATATAAAGTTGGATCTTTTCAGCAATTATCTCTCATCCACAAAAAAGATCCACTTGACCCGATAGGATATCAGCCTATTTCTCTTATTAATAATGATGAAAAGATCTTAGCAAAAATGCTTTAAACAGATCGTCGGTCATTGGTAGCATCATCAACCTGGATCAGACTGGCTTTATCCCCCACTTACACGATTTGGCATTTAAGACGTTATATGACACTCCTTATGCCTGTGTTTTAACGAATGGTCTCATATCCAACCCTTTCCAGTTAAATAGAAATACAAGATAGGGATGGCCTTTAAGCTCCGGTCTATTTGTGCTAGCTTTGGCCCAGAAACTGAGAGGTCACCAAATCTGGTCAGAGAGCGACGCCTTCATGGCACGCCAATGACGCGGCCGGTCTTCACTTGATCGAATCTAACTTTGTAAAATAATCACCAATCAGGGTGAAACAAAGCTAGCTAGATAGCCAATGAGCTGAGCCAATGAGCTGAGCTTTACGAGAGTATCAGGAAACCCTGTATCCGTCGCAAAATGTAGCTGCTAACCTTGTGCAACAGCATGCCTTTTCGTTTTGGACAAAAATTATGAGAATTTTCAGAGTTAGGGAGCTATGAAAACTGGTTGTTTTGCAAATATTGAACTTGCAATATGGCTACTAATACTGAAAAGCTGAATCAAAGTCCAAGTATACAGATTTGCCGATATTCTTGCAGAAAAAGTTAATATGAATGCAAATGTCTCCTTCACGATTTGCCCAAATGTAGCTGGGTGACTTCACAGTAAATGTCATGCCGTTTGCACATACTTCAAGTTATCCATCTGAACCTTTGCACATACACTGCGGCCATCTTGTGGACACCATCGGAATTACAACCAGAGTCATGGCTAGAAGTGGGACCTTTCTGTTGCATTTCAAAGATGGCAGTAGAAAAAAAATGGTTGTTTTTTTCATTGTATTTTCATCTACCAGATCTATTGTGTTATATTCTCCTACATTCAAGTGTTTCCTTTCAAATGGTACAAATGATCCTTGCTTCAGGGCCTGAGCTACAGGCAGTTAGATTTAGGTATGTCATTTTAGGTGAAAATTGGAGAAAAAAAAGGGGGCTAAGTTTTATTAATTGATAAAAAAGTATATATATTTTTGGGATTGTTTTAATCTTACGGTATAATCTTTGTAAATGATATCATAAATAGGACTGGTGGAGTTATGTCACACATGCAGCTAACAAAAATATATGGAAATGTCTGCTCTACTCAAAATTACAACTAACTAATTGCAGCATTACTGCAAAAATGGAAGAGGCAAGTTGAAGGGGAAGAAAGTAAGGAACTCGTCTAATGGCCCTGCATTAAAGACCAAAATCTAATAAAGAAAATAGTGATATATAAAAAATGATTCCAGTTTATTTAAAGGACCAGAAAATTGACATTTACATGGAGCTAACTCCGTAAATAGCACTGCTCGGTGATTTAACAACTCATAGTCAATCGATCAATAATATAATAATACTCTTAGCAAAAATGTATTAATTAATTTACAATCGGTAGAAACTATGAGGATAGAAAGGTTCAGAACTTTTGTGAAACATCACAGTACAGTTGAAAAATATATGGCAGATACAAATCAAAACTGGATGGTCTTCAGAGATAGATGGGAGGGGTTGAGGGTAGCTGAAGGATGGGACTAAAAATAAACAGAAGTAACAAACAAAAGTAACACAGTAAATCATACTGTGTCCGTAACATTTGTTTAAACTGCAAAAAAAGAAACGTCCTCTCACTGTCAACTGGGATTATTTTCAGCAAACTTAACATGTATAAATATTTTCATGAACATAACAAGATACGACAATTGAGACATTAACTGAACAAATTCCACAGACGTGACTAACAGAAATGGAATAATGTGTCCCTGAACAAAGGTGGGGGTCAAAATCAAAAGTCACAGTCAGTATCTGGTGTGGCCTTAAGTACTGCAGTGCATCTCCTCCTCATGGACTGGACCAGATTTGCCAGTTTTTGCTGTGAGATGTTACCCCCCTCTTCCACCAAGGCACCTGCAAGTTTTGACACATTTCTGGGGGGAATGGCCCTAGCCCTCACCCTCCGATCCAACAGGTTCCAGACGTGCTCAATGGGATTGAGATCTGGGCTCTTCGCTGGCCATGGCAGAACACTGACATTCCTGTCTTGCAGGAAATAATGCACAGAATGAGCAATATAGCTGGTGGCATTGTCATGCTGGAAGGTCATGTCAGGATCAGCCTGCAGGAAGGGTACCACATGAGGGAGGAGGATGTCTTCCCTGTAACACACAGCGTTAAGATTGCCTGCAATGACAACAAGCTCAGTCCAATGATGCTGTGACACACCGTCCAGACTATGATGGACCCTCCGCCTCCAAATCGATCCCGCTCCAGAGTACAGGCCTCGGTGTAAAGCTCATTCAGTTGACGATAAACGCGAATCCGACCATCACCCCTGGTGAGGCAAAACCACAACTCATCAGTGAATAGCATTTCTTACCAGTCCTGTCTGGTCCAGCGATGGTGGGTTTGTGCCCATGGGCGATGTTATTGCCGGTGACTTTTGGTGAGGACCTGCCTTTACAATAGGCCTACAAGCCCTCAGTCCAGCCTCTCTCAGCCTATTGCGGACAGTCTGAGCGCTAATGGAGGGATTTTGCGATCCTGGTGTAACTCGGGCAGTTGTTGTTGCCATCCTGTACCTGTTCCGCTGGTGTGATGTTCGGATGAACCGATCCTGTGTAGGTGTTGTTACACGTGGTCTGCCACTGCGAGGATGATCAGCGGTCCGTCTTGTCTCCCTGTAGCGCTGTCTTAGGCTTCTCACAGTATGGACATTGCAATTCATTGCCCTGGCCACATCTGCTGTCCTCATGCCTCCTTGCAGCACGCCTAAGGCACGTTCACGCAGATAAGCAGGGACCCTGGACATCTTTTTTTTTGTGTTTTTCAGAGTCAGTAGAAACGGTTCTAAGAATTCATAACTGTGACCTTAATTGCCTACAGTCTGTAAGCTGTTAGTGTCTTAACGACCGTACCACAGGTGCATGTTCATTAATTGACTATGGTTCATTGAACAAGCATGGGAAACAGTGTTTAAACCCTTTACAATGAAGATCTGAGAAGTTATTTGGATTTTTACAAATTATCTTTGAAAGACAGGATCCTGAAAAAGGGACATTTTTTTCTTGTTGCTGAGTTTAGTATGTATAACCTGGAAGTGGAACCCTAAGTGCTGTTGTAGTTTACTCCAATTAGGGGAACAGTGGTAGGGTTATGTGAAAATAATGAAGTAAAATATATTGACAAATATTTATATATTATATATACAGTGCCTTGCGAAAGTATTCGGCCCCCTTGAACTTTGCGACCTTTTGCCACATTTCAGGCTTCAAACATAAAGATATAAAACTGTATTTTTTTGTGAAGAATCAACCACAAGTGGGACACAATCATGAAGTGGAACGACATTTATTGGATATTTCAAACGTTTTTTAACAAATCAAAAACTGAAAAATTGGGCGTGCAAAATTATTCAGCCCCCTTAAGTTAATACTTTGTAGCGCCACCTTTTGCTGCGATTACAGCTGTAAGTCGCTTGGGGTATGTCTCTATCAGTTTTGCACATCGAGAGACTGAAATTTTTTCCCATTCCTCCTTGTAAAACAGCTCGAGCTCAGTGAGGTTGGATGGAGAGCATTTGTGAACAGCAGTTTTCAGTTCTTTCCACAGATTCTCGATTGGATTCAGGTCTGGACTTTGACTTGGCCATTCTAACACCTGGATATGTTTATTTTTGAACCATTCCATTGTAGATTTTGCTTTATGTTTTGGATCATTGTCTTGTTGGAAGACAAATCTCCGTCCCAGTCTCAGGTCTTTTGCAAACTCCATCAGGTTTTCTTCCAGAATGGTCCTGTATTTGGCTCCATCCATCTTCCCATCAATTTTAACCATCTCCCTGCTGAAGAAAAGCAGGCCCAAACCATGATGCTGCCACCACCATGTTTGACAGTGGGGATGGTGTGTTCAGGGTGATGAGCTGTGTTGCTTTTACGCCAAACATAACGTTTTGCATTGTTGCAAAAAAGTTCAATTTTGGTTTCATCTGACCAGAGCACCTTCTTCCACATGTTTGGTGTGTCTCCCAGGTGGCTTGTGGCAAACTTTAAACAACACTTTTTATGGATATCTTTAAGAAATGGCTTTCTTCTTGCCACTCTTCCATAAAGGCCAGATTTGTGCAATATACGACTGATTGTTGTCCTATGGACAGAGTCTCCCACCTCAGCTGTAGATCTCTGCAGTTCATCCAGAGTGATCATGGGCCTCTTGGCTGCATCTCTGATCAGTCTTCTCCTTGTATTAGCTGAAAGTTTAGAGGGACGGCCAGGTCTTGGTAGATTTGCTGTGGTCTGATACTCCTTCCATTTCAATATTATCGATTGCACAGTGCTCCTTGGGATGTTTAAAGCTTGGGAAATCTTTTTGTATCCAAATCCAGCTTTAAACTTCTTCACAACAGTATCTCGGACCTGCTTGGTGTGTTCCTTGTTCTTCATGATGCTCTCTGCGCTTTAACGGACCTCTGAGACTATCACAGTGCAGGTGCATTTATACGGAGACTTGATTACACACAGGTGGATTGTATTTATCATCATTAGTCATTTAGGTCAACATTGGATCATTCAGAGATCCTCACTGAACTTCTGGAGAGAGTTTGCTGCACTGAAAGTAAAGGGGCTGAATAATTTTGCACGCCCAATTTTTCAGTTTTTGATTTGTTAAAAAAGTTTGAAATATCCAATAAATGTCATTCCACTTCATGATTGTGAATACTTTCGCAAGGCACTGTACAGTACCAGTCAACATTTTGTACACACCTACTCATTCAAGGGTTTTTCTTTATTTTTATTATTTTCTACATTGTAGAATAATAGTGAAGCCATCAAAACTATGAAATAAAACATATGGAATCATGTCGTAACCGAAAATCAAAGTAGCCACATTTTGCCTTGATGGCAGCTTTGCACACTCTTTGCATTGTTTCAATCAGCTCCACTCGGTCCACTCGGTCCACTGCGGTCCAAATCATCCCAAACCATCTCAGTTGGGTTGTGGTCGGGTGATTGTGGAGGTTAGGTCATCTGATGCAGCACTCTATCACTCTCCTTCTTGGTCAAATGACCCTTACACAGCCTGGAGGTGTGTTGGGTCATTGTCCTGTTGAAAAACAAATTATAGTCCCACTAAGCGCAAACCAGATGGGATGGCGTATCGCTGCAGAATGCTGTGGTAGCCATGCTGGTTAAGTGTGCCATGAATTCTAAATAAATCACAGACAGTGTCACCAGCAAAGCACCCCACACACCAGCACACCTCCTCCTCCATGCTTCATGGTGGGAACCACACATTCGGAGATCATCTGTTCACCTACTCTGCGTCTCACAAAGACACAAAAATCTCAAATTTGGACTCAGACCAAAGGACAGATGTCCACCTGTCTAACGTCCATTGCTCGTGTTTCTTGGCCCAAGATAGTCTCTTCCTATTATTGGTGTCCTTTAGTAGTGGTTTCTTTGCAGCTCTTCCACCATGAAGGCCTGATTCATGCAGTCTGGCTTAACGGCTTACTGGTGCTCTTCCATGTCGCCCCTAGTAGGGGTGCGGCACTTGAGTGGGTTGAGTCTCTGATGTGATCTTCCTGTCCGGGAAGACGCCCCCCTCGGGTTCGCGCAGTGGGGGAGATCTTCGTGGGCTATGCTCGGCCTTGTTTCAGGGTAGTAAGTTGGGGGTTGAAGACATCACTCTAGAGTGTGGGGGTTGTGCTTTGGCAACGTGGGTGGGGTTATATCCTGCCTGGTTAGCCCTGTCCAGGGGTATAGTCGGACGGGACCACAGTGTCTCCCGACCCCTCCTGTCTCAGCCTCCAGCAATTATGCTGCAATAGTTTATGTGTCGGGAGCATAGGGTCAGTCTGTTATATCTGGAGTATTTCACCTGTCATATCCGGTGTCCTGTGTGATTTTAAGTATGCTCCCTCTAATCCTTTCTCTCAGAGGACCTGAGCGCTAGGACCATACCTCAGGACAACCTGACCTGATGACTCCTTGCTGTCCACAGTCCACCTGGTCATGCTGCTGCTCCAGTTTCAACTGTTCTGCCTGCGGCTATGAAACCCTAACCTGTTCATCGGAAGTGCTACCTTGTCCCGGACCTGCTGTTTTCGACTCTCTCTGCCGCACCTGCTGTCTCTAACTCTGAATGATCGGCGATGAAAAGCCAACTGACATTTACTCCTGAGGTGCTGACCTGCTGCACCCTCTACAACCACTGTGATAATTATTATGTGACCCTGCTGGTCATCTATGAACATTTGAACATCTTGGCCATGTACTGTCATAATCTCCACCTGGCACAGCCAGAAGAGGACTGGCCACCCCTCAGAGCCTGGTTCCTCTCTAGGTTTATTCCTAGGTTCCTGCCTTTCTAGGGAGTTTTTCCAAGCAACCGTGCTTCTACATCTGCATTGCTTGCTGTTTGGGGTTTTAGGCTGGGTTTCTGTATAGCACTTTGTGATATCGGCTGATGTAAGAAGGGCATTATAAATACATTTGATTGATTGATTGATTGATTGATTCATGCAGTCTCCTCTGAACAGTTGATGTTGAGATGTGCCTGTTACTTGAAATCTGTGATATCACAACTCAGGATATGACCCAGATGCAGACACGGGAGGAGGATAGTACAGTTCTCAGATTATTTATTGGAAACACGGGGCAGGCAAAGGGCAGGTCGAGGCCAGGCAGAGGTTCTTGATCAGGTCAGAGTCAGGCAGGTACAGGACGGCAGGCAGGCTCGAGATGAGGGCAGGCAAAAGGTCAGAACCGGGAAAAACTACAACTAGAGAAACAGGAAGGTCGGAAAGAACACTGGTAAGACCTGACAAGACAAGATGACCTGGCAACAGACAAACAGAGAACACAGATATAAATACACAGGGGATAATGGTAAGATGGGAAACACCTGGGGGGGTGGAGACAAGAACACAGACAGGTGAAACAGATCAGGGTGTGACATGTGAAGCATTTATTTGGACTGTAATCTGAGGTGCAATTAACTCTAATGAACATCCTCTGCAGCAGAGGTAACTGGGTCTTCCATTCCTGTAGCGGTCCTCATGAGAGCCAGTTTCATCATAGTGCTTCATGACCTTCATGTCTTAAAGTAATGATGGACTGTCGTTTTCTTTGCTTATTTAAGCTGCGAAGGAAAAAAAATCCACAAATTAACTTTTAAAAAGGCAATCCAGGTGACTAGCTCATGAAGCTGGTTGAGAGAATGCCAAGAGTGTGCAAAGCTGTCATCAAGGCAAAGGGTGGCTACTTTGAAGAATCTCAAATATAAAATATATTTTGATTTGTTTAAATAATTTTTGGTTACTACATGATTCCAGGTATGTTATTTCATAGTTTTGATGTCCTCACTATGCAGACAATTACATTGATGGAAGCCACAATCTGTCTGCAATATTAAAGCTGATCTCAACCTAAAGAGAAAAATCAATAAACAATATAAAATAGCTCTAAGAGAATTACCTGGAAAGACTCATAGCTGTAATCGCTGCCAACGGTGATTTTAACATGCATTGACTCAGGGGTGTGAACAGTTATATAAATTAGATGTTTCTGTATTTCAACACAGGTGAGGGGCATGAGGGTAAGGGGGAGGGGAGGAGAGACCGCACATGTCACCTACTGCTCCACACCTCCTCCCTCCTATGTCTGAACAGAAACATCCCACTGACTCGACCCAGCTCCCCATGGAGGCATGTACACGACTGCAGTATATTTTGTGGAAGTGCTGGGGATGGCCAGGGAGTGTGTGTGTTGTGAGTGTGTGCAGTGCCCAGGGTTGAGTCACACAGTAAAGGAGTATACAAAAGAACATATGGACTTACAAGTAACAAACTCAATGGTTTACACAAATCAAAACCATATATGGTATGTTTAACGCAGGAGAGGGGTGGAGAGCGAAATAAAGAATCTATCCAGAGAGAAAGTGGGAGGAGGACACAGGACAGACGGTAGAGAGTGAGGGTGGAAAAGAAATAGGCGAAAAGCTATGCGTTATCCATCAGCTTTAACAATATACCGCACTGACAGCAGACACACACACGCACACCGTCGGTGAGTCTGCTATTGAGCACACATAGTCAGACAGGCTTTTAGAATATGCTGAAATCATCCCTGGACAAAGGCACCTCTGGAGCACTTGCTATCACTCAGTCCTATAGTTATTAACCTGGATATAAAGCCTTTTCATAAAGTACAGTTTACACCAGACCTGGGTTCAAATACTGTTTGAAATAATTTCGCAATACTTTATATGTATGTGCTTGATTGACCTTGGTTTAATTGGACTGATAGAATAGTCCCAAAATGGCAAAATCTGCCAATCTGGTACTTCAAGTATTTAAAGATTTCAAATAGTTTTTGAACCCAGGTCTGGTTTGCAGTGCAACACAAAACAGCATAGTCCATTACATTATGAGAAATATATAGTAGGTCAGGGTATCCAAAGTTCAAAGTTCAGACTGAATCATCAAAATATGTCTCTTGCATTTGATGCTTCCTGTTTTCAAGCAATGTGGACAGAAACCATGAGATTGAGATCATGATTCCTTTATTATTTGTGAGATAGTGCTCAGCTTTTTCATATTGTCGGCTCAGGGATTCGAATTAGCAACCTTTCAGTTACTGGCCCAAGGCTGTAACCTGCTAGGCTGACTGTCACCCCTGATTGGAGAGGGTTTCCAAGGTGTGTGTGTGCTAAGCCCTTGTAGGGGTCAGAGCTCTCCGTCAGCCAGTTATGACCCCTTCACTGGGGGGTCAGGAGCATGCGTGTGCCTGTGTGTTTTGCTCTCCCCTCTCCAATCAGTTTTCAATTGCCACACAGGCATCTCAGACCTAGCAAAAATACATTTCCTGGGAAACATTATGTAGTCATACATTTCCTGGGAAACATTAAGTAGCCATTTTGAGTCAACATCAATGTCGGATTCACCTCTGGGGGGTCCTGAGTGTGTGTGTGTGTGTGACCGCAGCCTGCGGCACGGTCTGACACACACACACACACACACTTCTGAGAAACCATGCAGAGAAATCATCAATAACAACACACACACACACGCAGGTAGGGAGGCACAGACGAAAGCACACACGCGCTTATTACTTCATTTCGATCCAAAATGTACCTTTGTGAGTAAGCTTGAGTAAGCTTGTGTGAGACTAGCAAACATAGGCTACACACACACAAACAACCCATCCCACCCATAATCATTCTCCCATCCCAACAATAATAATTCTCCCCTCTCTCCCTCATCCACCTCTCCCCTCCCTCAGTCACACCAAGGAATACATTTTTGTGTGATGATGACAATATTCAGGAAACTGAAAGACAGAAAAACAAACAAACAGAAATGTTTATATACATACGTAATGGTTAGTACCAGGATAGACACGCACACACACACACACACACACACACACACACACACACACACACACACACACACACACACACACACACACACACACACAGTAGCTATAATGGCGGTTGAATGAAGATTGGGGTTCCCATGCCTATGCTCTTTCATAAACAAATGCAGCCCACACACACATAGTACATTTCCGGGAACAACCAATTCATTAATTCGTGACCACACAGGTCATAGTACCACAAACACAGTTACTATAGGAACCTCATGATGTGTACAAACATATGATTACACAAAACTAACCGAATATCTCCTCTTTCCATCTCCTCTCTGTTCCTCTCTTTCTTTTACAGGCAGTCCAATCCCCCTGTAGGAGTATAACATTATTTTCAAGAGCAACAATAAACAGTGAGGGAAAATTCCCATTCCATCTCCTAACATTCTATTGTTGGCAACATGGCTTTGCATGTTGACAGTGTTGCTCTCCCACCCCTAAACATAGCTCTATGGATTATTCCACCTGTGGGGTCTCCTATGTCGCCCACTGGGTGTATACCATTATCATGAGTGAGGGGTGGGGAGGCGAATAAGTTGCTCAACGATAACTGGATTACTGGCCCTGGATAATGACTATTTGGGGACCCTAATGCCATCAATGACTTATGTGAAATCTATGGGGTGGGGGGTTGGGTGTTTGTGTGTTTCTAGTGTGTGTACACAAAGTGGGGCAGAGGCTGGCTGGGGGGTTAGAGGGGGGGTTGGTATTTTTAGCCTTAGCACAGCTCTACCAGACCCCGGTCCATTACAGCACAGCTCAACCAGACCCGGTCCATCACAGCAGAGCTCTACCAGACACGGCCCATCACAGCACAGCTCAACCAGACCCGACCTATCACAGCACAGTGCTACCACACCAAGCCCACCTCAACTCAGCCCAGCTCTACACAGCACCGACCACTATCCTAGGGTCTATTAAAACACTGTCGAGGGTAGGGCACCACATGATGCAGTCCACACCATGTATCATTCACATCATCAGCCCTCATATGCTGAGAGTTTGGAGCGTCGGCAGCCACACTGCCCTCCACACCACCCTCCTCCTCATTCCCCCACAACCGCCCTCCCAGGCTAGTTTTGGTTAACTTCCTTACTCCCATCCCCAGGACAGGCCCAATTGGTGGGGATAGGCAACAACACATTCGACACGCTGACCCTCAACACAGGGGCCCCTCATGGGTGCGTGCTTAGTCCCCTCCTGTGCTCCCTGTTCACCCACAACTATGTAGCCAAGCACGACTCCAACACCATCATTAAGCTTGCCAATGACAAGACGGTGGTAGGCCCGATCACCGAGGACGATGGACATGCAGTGTGGTGCCCGATCATGGTCCATACACACCAAGGCAGTCATGAAGAGGGCACAACAACGCCTTTTCAGGAGGCTGAAAAGATTTGGCATGGAACCTAAGGGCCTCAAAAAGTTCTAAAGCTGCATTATCGAGAGCATGGTTGCATCACAGTTTGGTATGGCAACTGCTCGGCATCCATCCTCAATGTGTTACAGAGGGTAGAGCGTATGGCCCAGTACATCACTGGGGCCAAGCTTCCTGCCATCCAGGACAGAGGAAGGCCCTAAAAATTGTCAAAGACTCCAGCCACCCAAGACCAAGACAGTTATTTCTGTTACCGCATGGCAAACAGTAATGGAGTGCCAAGTCTGGGGAAAAAAAACTCCTCAACAGCTTAACAGCTTCTTCAAATTCCTTGGTGTCCACATCACTAAGGACCTAGCATGGGCCATAAGACTGCTGAACCCTTAAAACTTCATTCCACGGGACGGTTGAGCTAATGGAAGTTATGCGATTAACATGAGGAGTACTTTGGATACCAATATCCCTGTGAGGCTCCAAGGCCCATGTTGACCAGGGTTAAGAACATACATTGTAGATTAATAATATTACATTGTATTGTATTACACCCTCAAAAATTATTCCATGGATCCCTTGGCCAAAATTAGATTAATCTGTTAGTAATATTCATATTTGGGGGGGAAATTGCCATGCCGGAGAAGATGGTTAGGGGTTGGGGGCTAGCTGACGATGTCCCTCACTACCAGCCACAGGGTTGACATTTGAAATGGGTAAAAGTTACAATGGCATTATGTCAGCACTGTAAAAAAAAAAAAAGTCGTTTCAACGAATTATTATAAAGTAACTGGTTCCACAGCCTTTTTTAACTTAAAAAAAATGGTTGGCCCAAACTTAGTCCGTTAACTCAGGCAATAACTCAGTCAACATAAAATTATGGGTTTGCATCTTAAACAAAAAAAAGTTGCAGCTGGTTACACACACAGTGCTTTTAAAACTTCTTCGGGATCGGTGTCCCGTCTACGGGACAGTTGAGCTAACGTAGGCTAATGTGATTAGCATGAGGTTGTAAGTAACACGAACATTTCCCAGGACATAGACATATCTGATATTGGCAGAAAGCTTATACTCTTGTTAATCTAACTGCACTGTCCAATTTACAGTAGCTATTACAGTGAAAGAATACCATGCTATTGTTTGAGGAGAGTGCACAATTTTGAACATGAAAAGCTATTAATAAACAAATTAGGCACATTTGGGCAGTCTTTTGAACATAAATCCAATGATTCATTGGATCAGTCTAAACCTTTGCACATACACTGTTGTCATCTAGAGGGCAAAATCTAAATTGCACTTGGGCTTGAATAATACATTATGGCCTTTCTCTTGCATATCAAAGATGATGGTATGAAAAAAATACAAATGAACAGTTTTTTTTTTCTCACAAACTTCAAATTGTTTCCCTTTAAATGGTACCAAGAATATGCATATCCTTGCTTCAGGGCCTGAGCTACAGAAAGTTAGATTTGGGAATGTCATTTTAGGTGAAAACTGAAAAAAGGGGTGGATCCTACTCAAAATGGCTACCTGGACTATTTGCATTGACCCCCTTATTTATTAGATTTTTTTTGCACTGGCTCTCTTGCACAGGCTCGATGTACACTCACTGGACCAAACCACACAACATACTACACTGACATTCCAACACACACAAAACACAAGAGGGCAGAGCAGGCCCCCTCTCACAACGATGGGGCCATAGGGAAGCACTTCAAATTGGTGTCCACATCACTAAGGACCGATCATGGTCCATACACACCAAGGCAGTCATGAAGAGGGCACAACAACAACACACACACACACACACACACACACACACACACACACACACACACACACACACACACACACACACACACACACACAGAGGAAGAGGGAGAGAGCACTGGGGGAGTGGAGGCAGGTTAGGGAAACGCAGGATGAGAAGTAGAGGGTGTGGCAGGAGCAGATGCAACACTCAGACCATGAGAAACAAGATTCTCTGGTCTGATGAAACCAAGATTGAACTCTTTGGCCTGAATGCGTCACCTCTGGAGAAAACCTGGCACCATCCCTACGGTGAAGCATGGTGGTGACAGCATCATGCTGTGGGGATGTTTTCAGCGGCAGGAACTGGGAGACTAGTCGGGATTGAGGGAAAGATGAACGGCGCAAAGTACAGAGAGATCCTTGATGAAATCCTGCTCCAGAGCGCGTCCTCAGACTGGGACAATGACCTTAAGCACATAGCCAATATAACACAGGAGTGGCTTCGGGACTCTGAATGTCCTTGAGTGGCTTAGCTAGAGGCCGGACCTTAACCCAATCGAACATTTCTGGAGAGACCTGATACTAGCTGTGCAGCGACGCTCCCCATCCAACCTGACAGAGTTTGAGAGGATCTGCAGAGAAGAATGGGAGAAACTCCCCAAATACAGGTGCGCCAAGCTTTTAGCATCATACCCAAGAAGAATTGAGGCTATAATCACTGCCAAAGGTGCTTCAATATGTAAAAGTGATATTTCAGATGTTTTATTTTATTATACATTAGTTAATCATTCTAAACCCTGTATTTGCTTTGTCATTATGGGGTGTTCTGAGTAGATTGATGAGGGAAAAAACGATTTAATCAATTTTAGAATAAGGCTGTAACGTAACCAAATGTGGAAAAAGTCAAGGGGTCCTAATACTTTCCAAATGCACTGTACTTTCATAAAACTCTGTATTATTGGCTAAGGGCTCGTAAGTAAGCATTTCAGCTGTTGTATTCAGTGCATGTGACAACTACAATTTGATTTGATTTGGCACTTATGCCCCGAATTGCAGTCCCAACCCTGCAACGGGAGCCACACCAAGGCCTCTTGTGTACACCAGAATGGAGCATTGGCAGTCCCCTGCAGCAGTTCCACCCCTTTGGCGGAAGCTTCATCCGGGTGGACTGAGCCAACACTGCTCTCCCAGTTCCCGCCCCAGTCCCTGCATCCAGCAACTTGAGGGAGGTCTGTCAAATACTCAGTCTGCTCTGCTCTCATGTGGTTGGCCAGTGACCTTGGCAAAGTCTCAGCTCACTCACCAAAAAGTTGCAGCTGACCCTATGCCTGTTAGCACTTATGGGAATGAGCTGAATACCCCCTCTGACTTTAAATCTCGTAGGAGGTTTGGACTAATGCACCTAAATGTGCGACGTATGATTTAAAACATGTACACAATTGACATTTGGGTCCAGGACTTGTGTCCTGACATTCTGGTTCTCTTGGAAACATGGTTAAGTGACCAAGTGAAGTATTTGCATATGGTCTCAGTGATGTTTGTCCCATAGTATGTATTAGAGATACAAAAATACCAATCTTCATTTATTTAAGAAGATACATTTTCTCCTCAAGGGTTATTACATGTTCTACTCTGATTTATCCACTGTCTCCTGTATTCCTGACCCTGAGTTGGCACTAGAAAATGTATCCTACATTAAAAATAGATCTAACCCTTGGTTTTCATCAAAGCTATCTGAGCTCATTCAGAAGAGAAAGCAGGACTTTCTTAACTGTATCTCTAACTGCTGGTGAAATTTGAGAATGCACGAAAGCATACACATTCCTTATCTTCCCTGCCTAAGCAAGTTCTGTCTGACTCTGGCATCATAAGTGAGGAGAATGGGAAAATTGATGCTTTTCATCATAATTTATCATCTCGGCAGGCTTTTTATTCGAGAGAAACAGTGGTTTCATTGACCCTAGTCAGTCAATCGACTGCGCTTCCCTCTGACTCGATGGTTAACCCGTCAACTTCTAGTGAATCTTTGTTTTCATTTCAACAATTTACTATCTGTGATGTCCTAGATGCCTTGCTTAAGATTTATGTTTTAAAAAATCTACTGGAGCTGACATGCTTGATCCATTTTTGCTGTTGATACATTGCTATGTTTTCATTTATTTACAAAAATACCCACTGTACCTAACATCATAACTAAACTTTATACACACGAGTTAACACACTCAGTCTCACGGATGGCTAACTCTGGAAATTCCTTAGGTCGCTAGTGAGTTAGGTGAATCCGATTGAAGTTTTCTTGCACCTCATTTGTGGAACAATCTTGAAAATATTCTTAAATGTGATGTTTCAGAAAGCTAATTGAGGACCTTTTTTACTGATGACCGTGTTTTTCTTTTTGCTTCCATTTTGTATTTATATACAGTGCAGTCGGAAAGTATTCAGACCCCTTACTTTCTCCACATTTTGTTACGTTACAACCTTATTCTAAAATGGATTAAATTACCTTTTTTCCCTCATCAATCTACACACAATCCCCCATAATGACAAAGTGAAAACAGGTTTTTATAAATTTTTGTAAATGTATTAAAAAGAATAGCTATCTTCTGTATACCACCCCTGCTGTGACGTTGGTATGAAGAGATTCGGGAGACAGGCGCAGGAATGCGTAACAGGGTTCTTTATTAAGCCAAAATTACTGTGTGCCGCGTGAAGGCACGGGGACGAAGACCAAACAAGCACGCAACAAAACACAGGGTAGAAACCCAAAACAAAAGAGTGAGGAGTACCTCGAATAAATAACACACACACACACAATGATTAACACACGGGAAGAGACCCGTAATCATCTGCGGAATCACAATGGCACGAAAGCCAAAACACACAGCACAGGCACTCACACGCACCAACGGACATTGCAACAATAATTGACAGCACCATGGTGAAAAAGGGCACATATATACAAATACAATCAGTGGGAATAGGGGCCAGGTGTGCGCAAGGAATGTTCTAGAGCAGGGGTGTCAAACTCAAATACCCAGTGGGCCAAAATGTTAAACCTGAACAAAGTCACGGGCCAACATTGAACAAATTAACCTTTTAATATGGACCCAAACAAGTTTTGCTTTAACATTGAATATGGAACAAGCATCGCTTATTACCATACAATATATAATTTAATAGTGGAGATATGCAAAATCGAATTTCAAATGAAAAAACACATCAATGGCATTCATTTATTAAATAAATAAAATTTAAATAAAAATTGTATGCCTCTTTTCTATTTGCAGCCTTCTGATTTAAATACCAAAATAAACTTTTTCCACTGGCTAATAATTTTACAAATAAAATGATAATAAATCAATCAACCATTCAAGCCCATGCCTTGTAGCAAGAAAAAGTGCATAAAGAAAACGTTAATTATGGCACACTGGTCTAATCTGATGTGCCCAAGCCAGATACCTGGCATCTCTTCTTGGATGCTAGTTCATCAATGTCTGGGCTCAAGCTCTGAGCTGAAGAAATCCTCAGTATCGAGCGAAGATGTTCATCAGTCAGACGTCTCCTGTGAGTTGTTTTGGTCATCTTCATCGAGGAGAAAAGTTGCTCGCATAGATAAGTGCTGCCGAACATGGAGAGCATCTGAGCAGCTTGGGTGCGGAGCTGAGGCATTGTGTCAGGGATGAACCGTGGAAACTGTGCGGCGCCCACAGCATCATACTTTGACTCGTGTCGTTGCACTGGAGTTCAATCAGCTCCATTTGGATGTTGGTTGGTGCATTTTCCACATCAACTGCGAAGGGATTACTAAGCAGTTCAAACTTGCATTTCTGGGCATCGAAGTCGGCAAATCGCCGGCTAAACTCAGCGGCGAGAACACTGAGTTTTTCAGCAAACTGTGCACATGGGAACACGGCGGTAGAGATCTGCGCTTTTATGGATTGGCAGCAGGGAAAATGGCAAGGGTTTCCTTGCAGCATCTGATTCTCCCACAGGCACAGTTTAGTTTTGAAGGCCCTCACTGCAGCGTACATGTCTGTGATGATGCGCCCCCGCCCCTGAAGCTGCAGGTTCAGCGCATCGAGATGGCTCGAGATGTCACAGAGAAAGGCCAGCTCACACAGGAACTTTTGCTCCCGGAGCTCTGCTGTATCCTTCCCTTTGGTTTCCAGGAATTGACATATTTCCTCACGCAGCTCGAAACATCTGTTCAGTACTTTTCCTCTGCTTAGCCATCTCACCTCTGTGTGATACGGCACGTCTGCGTATTCCGAACCACACTCCTCCAGAAAAGATTTAAACTGGTGGTGATTTAGACCTTTGGCTCTTATAAAGTTAACTACCTGTGTTACTGTGGTCATAACATGTTCCATCTTTAGGGCTTTGGCACACAGTGCTTCCTGATGTATGATGCAGTGGTAAACAGTTAGCTCACCTGCACAGTTCTCTTCCCGCATCTTCTCCCGAACCATGCCCACCAGTCCACTCTTTTTACCGCACATCGCTGGCGCACCATCTGTCGTTAATCCAACGAGTTTATCCCACGGCAGCTTTATTTCAGTTACACATTTGGAAACCTCCTCAAAGATTTCCTTTCCTGTGGTTGTGCCATGCATTGATTTGAATCCTAATAGCTCCTCCGTAACACACAGATTTGAGTCCACTCCACGGATGAAGACTGACAGCTGAGCAGTATCAGATGCGTCGCAGCTCTCATCCACAGCGAGGGAGAACGCAACAAAATCTTTTCCCTTTTCCATCAGCTGGTCATACAGATTGGTGGCAAGATCACATGTGCGATCAGCTACTGTGTTCCTGCTCAGGCTCACGTTTGAAAATGCTTGTTTTTTCTCTGGGCATACGAGGTCACAAACCTTCATCATGCACTTTTTCATGAACTCTCCCTCATTAAAGGGCCGGGCTGATTTTGCGATCTCTGCTGCCACTATATAACTAGCCTTTACAGCAGCCTCGCTTTGTGATGTGGCTTTTTTAAACATATTCTGTTGTGAAACCAAACTTCTTTTCATCTCCTCTACTTTCTGGCTCCTTTGAGTCATGTCCAGGTCCTTGTATTTGTCATGGTGTTTCGTTTCATAGTGTCGTCTAATGTTGTACTCCTTACTTACAGCCACGTTGACTCCACAAACAAGACAAACAGGTTTGTCTTTTACATATGTAAACAGATATTCTGCCTCCCACTTGTCCAGAAAGCTCCTGTTTTCTGCCTTTCTTTTCGCCATTTTTGGGAAGGGTTAGCTCGCTGACAGTTGTAGCGTCTATGTTGCTATGACTACTGTCACAGAGGAGAGAGAGTTTCTGGGTCCTGTCCTGATTGGCGCGTGAAAACAGCAGAGCATTATGGGATTCGTAGTATTAGTGGTGAATGCGCTGTATAATACCGGCGGGCCAGCTCTAGTAGTAATTTGGTATTGTCTCGCGGGCCAAATATAATTACCCCGCGGGCCAAATTTGGCCCACGGGCCAGAGTTTGACACCCATGTTCTAGAGGGATCCATGACACCTTGTTGATGATACCTTGTTACAACAACTGATTGGCTCAAGCGCATTAAGAAGGAAAGAAATTCCACAAATTAACTTTTAACAAGACACACCTGTTAATTGAAATGCATTCCAGGTGAATGCAGGTGACGCAAGACAGTCGCTTTGAGGAGCGTGTGACCCTTCAGACGCCATGCTTTGCGGTTACACGTACTGTGTCTCCGATACGCATCCACAGCCCGGTGCGCTCTGTGCCAGCTCCCCGCATTTGCCGTGCTAGAGTGGGCATTCAGCCAGGACGGATTGTGCCGGCTCAGCGCTCCTGGTCTCCGGTGCGTCTCTTCGGCCCCGGATATCCTGCGCCGGCTCTGCGCACTGTGTCTCCAATGCACCTTCACAGCCCAGTACGTCCGGTACCAGGGCCCCGCAGTTGCCGGGCTAGGATGAGCATCCAGCCAGGACGGGTTGTGCCAGCTCTGCGTTCCAGACCTCCGGTGCGTCTCCACGGCCCAGTATATCCTGTGTCAGGATCTCCTGTGCGTCTGCCCAGCCTGGTAAGCCCTGTGCCAGCTCTACGCACGAGGCCTCCAGTGAGTCTCCCCAGCCCGGTGCGTCCTGTGCCAGCTCTACGCACCCGGCCTCCAGTGATGATCCATGGCCCGAAGTCTCCAGTGGTGTTCCATGGCCCGAAGCCTCCAGTGGTGATCCATTGCCCGAAGCCTGCAGTGATGATCCATGGCCCGAAGCTCCAGTGATGATCCATGGCACGGAGCCTCCAGTGATGATCCATGACACAAAGCCTGCAGTGATGATCCATAGCACAAAGCCTGATGATCCATGGCACAGTCCAGAGTCCAGAGTCTCCAGCGACGGTCCCCAGTCCGGAGCCTCCAACGACGGTCCCCAGTCCGGAGCCTCCAGCAACAGTCCCCAGTCCAGAGCCTCCAGCAACGGTCCCCAGTCCGGAGCCTCCAGCGAGGGCTCCCAGTCAGGAGCCTCCAGCGAGGGTTCCCTGGCCGGAGCCTCCTGCAACGATCGGTGGCTCGGTTTCTCCAGCAGTGGTCCGTAAGTACCCGGCGACGATCCCCGCACCAGAGGTGCCACCGAAGTGGGGGGAGCCTCAAGAGGAGGCCTCTGCGTCCCACACCGGAGCCTCCACCAAGATGAGATGCCCACCCGGACCCTCCCCTATAGGTTCAGGTTTGCGGCCGGAGTCCACACCCTTGGGGGGGGTACTGTCACGCCCTGACCTTAGAGAGCCTTATCTATTTGGTTAGGTCAGGGTGTGACTTGGGTGGGCCTATTTTCCACCTGAGTTTGTGGGATCTTGACTTTGTTAGTTGCTGTATAGCCTGAAGAACTTTACGTTTTTTTTTTTTGGTGTTCATCTAAATAAAGAAAGATGGACGTTTACCACGCTGCACCTTCTTCTCATTCCAACAACGGGTGTAACAGCTGTCATCAAAACAAAGGGTGTCTACTTTGAAAAATCTAAAATCTAAAATATGTTTTGATTTGTTTAACACTTTTTTGGTTACTACATGATTCCATATTTGTTATTTCATAGTGTTGATGTCTTCGCTATTATTCTACAATGTAGAAAATAGTCTAAATAAATAAAATCCCTTGAATGAGTAGGTGTGTCCAAACTTCTGACTGTTAGTGTTTTTATTTCGTTTTTATATTTGACATGTATATTTTCTGTAATTTATGTAATTCAGGGCTCGTCTGTAAAAGCGACCTTGGTCTCAGTATGATTCCCTGATTAAATCAAGGTTAAAACATGAATAAAACACATTTTTTGGTGTTTTGATACACAGATAACTGACAGCATGGTACGCATAGTGTCTTCTCCTCCCTCCCTTTTCCACCTCTCTTTCCCCCTTACATAAGAGGGATCAATTACTAAAGGCCAGGCCCCTCTGGACCCAAATATATCTCTCTTTTTCCCCCCCATCCCTTCCTTCCTCTGCACTTACACTCTCTCGCTCCACCCTCCCCTCTCTCACCCACTGTTCACCACACACCATGCCCTCTCCAGGAGCCCCCAGTACCTTCCGCTCCATCCCTTGCAGCCTCTAACCTCCTGCTGCAGTAACGCTACCCCCTGACTATACCCCCTGCCCTGCCCAGCATCTCAATAGTCTAGTGGCCTCCTCGTCTCTTATCCTCTGCTTTATCTGAACGGATATGAATATACAGGTTTGGGAGCGCTACAGTATATGTTGAAGAGAGTGTAGGTGTGAGTCCAAAGCCGTCATTCTCAACAGTCCTTAAATAGAATGGTTAATCTGGCTGTGTGGTTGATTGATTATTTTTATCCAACCTTCATTTAACTAGGCAAATTCTTATTTACAATGACGGCCTAGGAACAATAGGTTAACTGCAATGTTCAGGGGGCAGAACGACAGATTTTTACCTTGTCAGCTCAGGGATCTGCTCTAGCAACCGTTCGTTTACTGGCCCAACGCTCTAACCACTAGGTTACCTGCCGCCCCAAAATGTATAGGCTCCCTCTGGGTTAGTGTTGTTACACAAAAAGCTTCCCTCCATCAACCCAGTTCATTGTTGAATAAGGGTTGGGATTAAAAATGCTTTGTGGACCCTTTTGTGACCCCACTCAAGACAGGACGGGGAGCTGCCATTTGTTGACATGTAGCAAGGGATGTTAGAGCGTGTTGCTCAGGCCTATATAGTGCAGTATGAATAGAGTGAGCAATGATTAGTGAACTAACAAAGGAGGAACCTTTCATGTGGGAATTTGATGTAGCATGTGATTTGGTGGGTGCACAGAATCCAGTTTTGGACCAGAATTAACGTGTTAGTTGTTTGTTATACTTGTTTGTAGAGGTTATAAAAGAGTTGAGGGAGAAAAAGAGAGACAGAAAGAACAATCGACCATTGAGAGGCCTTACCTGCAATATGAGTATGAAGTAGTCAACTGCCTTCCCTCTCTGGTAGACATAGTGTTGAGGACAGCGTTTGTCACTGTCATTAAACTTGATCTCCTGGATCACGTCTGGGCGTCTTAGAATCCTCAACAGAACCTTGTCTGATATCTGGGACGGGCTGAACAACGTCACCTCTGGATGAGGCAGGAAGATAAATATATTGTACATACAATATGTAAGGTACGTAAATGCATATATGAGATCTGGTATGGGCTGATTAACCTCTGGATGGGAGAGAGACATACAGTATACTAGACGTATATTATAGACAGACATTTATGAGGCTGTGGTTTATCACAGCTATATATTGAATTGAAATGATCCAAAGATAAAGTAGTCCAACAATATGCTGCTTGTCTTTAGTGGTGATGGCATGATGTCAGCAACATCACAGAGACATAAAGACAGAGAGAGAGAAGCAACAGAAAGAGAGGAGACAGGAGAATGACAGCATCAGAGAGTGGTGAGATAGACTGATATAGACACTGAAACAATCCCAGTAGTGACAAAAGGGAAAGACAACGAGACTTGTAGAGGCAGACACAGACAGGCATGCTGTAACACTGCTCTGTCTGTTATTTTAGAGAAAGAGGTAACTGCAACGGCATTCTCGCTCTAGCTGACAGCATGCTACAACAGACCACATGACTAGTGGTGCTAGCAACACTTTGTGTTACATAGATTACTACAAGTGAATCATTTATGTAATTACATTCAAACAGGTTTGAGAATGTTTCATTTTTACAATGAATGTTTAATACCTGCAGGAATTGAAACCATGACCTTGAGTTGTAACTGTATCTTACCAATTGAGAATCAAATATTGTGCTATATGGTGATTCTATAGTGCATGTGAGTGTTCTGCTTTGTATGGTGTGGTTGGGAGGTTGATTGCCCCAACATGTCATTATTTTGGTTCGTGGGCAGGGTCACATGTTCTAACCTGTAGTCAGGAAGCGGTGAGCGGCCAATAGCAGTTGAGGGGAGATCTTGACTTTGGATTCGCTCTCGCTCTGTTTGAAGGCAGAGAAGTTCCTCTTGTTCTTATTGGGTGCCACCTTTTTCCTGTTTCTGCTGTTGTCAGCTGGGTGGGGGAGAGACAACATAAAGGACAGGTCAGAATCAGAGATACATCCTTATGTCTTATATAAAACCAATAACAGCCTTTTCCAATACCCTTTTCACACTATCCATCCTGAACCTTACTGAACCACACTGTGGTAACAATTCACATTGTCCATTCCAGCATGGTGGATGCATAAACAGGTGAGCAAAGTACAGCTCAGCTTTGTTTGGCTCAGTAAGTGTGAAAAGGGTATAGCTTGTATCTATTATTTCAGTGCAAGTAATTAATGTGTTACAGGCTCATATGACATAAGAGAAGATGCAATAAATGTGTTATGAGCGTGTTACATTTTATAGACTCACTGTAGAGGTCAGACTCATCCAATATCTCTGATTTGATGATCTCCTCGATGACGTCTTCCAGGGTGACCAATCCCAGCACCTCGTAGAATGGATCCCCCTCCCCCTCGTCATTCACCTTCTGAACAATGGCCAGGTGGGACTTACCTGGAGAGAGAGAGAGGGGGGGGGGGGTTAGGAGTTGATCAATATATTACAGTGCAAAGTTAATGTCCATGGAATGTTAGAGCCATGCATGACTTTGTCACTGCCTCCAGGACATACTTCTAGTCACCAATATTAAAATATCATTGTTAGCCTACGTTAATACTAAGTTAATGCTAAAGGGCCAGTATGACTGCATTAAAACAACTACCTGCCCAGTCCCAATTTTACCATACACTCCTCTGCTTGCCCTGCTTTGATCGCTGACAAGATGTTGTGTATCCGTATGTCATTAAGACTGTCTGTAGCCATGGTCACTGTTACAGTACAGCAAACACATCGTAACACAGTGGTATTCAAAGTCGGGGTCCCGACAGCTAGTGGGGTCGCAGGGGAACTGCACTAGGGTCGCTAAAATGTTTTAGGAACAAAAAAATGTACAGTACAGGTTATTGTATGGGTCAACATGCAGACGTTTTTGAGAAAGATCATTTGAAAGATACAATTTCATTGAGTAAATGTATTCATTGGTTTCTTTTCATTTTGATACATACATTTCCATTAAAATGGGCAAAAATGGCTTTTGTAGCAAAAACCTACTTCTCAAGCAATAATTTTGTTAGGACTGTTCGGGAATGGTCTGAGTTAGGAGGGGAAAACTGAAACTGAGCTGTTATTGGCAGAGAGGTTTGTCACTCTCTTTGATATTGGTCTATTAGCAAATTTACCACATGGTGATTTCACCATGTAAAACAGAAAAACTCCCACCCATGCAAACCTACTAATTAGAAGGTCCTGTGTAGATTGTATTTTCAACCAGCAACTACACTACATGACCAAAAGTATGTGAACACTTGCTCGTCGAACATCTCATTGCAAAATCAATGGCATTAATATGGAGTTGGTCCCCCTTTTGTTGCTATAATAGCCTTCTGGGAAGGCTTTCCATGAGATGTTGGAACATTGCTGCAGAGACTTCCTTCCATTCAACCACAAGAGCATTAGTGAGGTTGGGCACTGATGTTGGGCGATTAGGCCTGGCTCGCAGTCGGAGTTTCAATTCATCCCAAAGGTGTTCGATGGGGTTGAGGTCAAGGCTCTGTGCAGGCCACACTGATCTCGAAAAAACAATTTCTGTATGGACCTCGCTTTGCGCACAGGGACATTGTCATGCTATAACAGGAAAGACCTTCCCCAAACTATTGCCACAAAGTTGGAAGCACAGAGGCATCTAGAATGTCATTGTATGCTGTAGCGTTAAGATTTCCCTTCACCGGAACTAAGGGGCCTGAACCATGAAAAACAGCCCCAGACCATTATTCCTCCTCCATCAAACGTTACAGTTGGCACTATGCAATGGGGCAGGTAGCATTCGCCTGGCTTTCCGCCAAACCCAGATTTATCCGTCGGACTGCCATATGGTGAAGCGTGGTTCATCACACCTGGGAACGCGTTTCCACTGCTCCAGAGTCCAATGGTGACTAACTTTACACCACTCCAGCCAACACTTGGCATTGTGTATGGTGATCTTAGACTTGTTTGCGCGTGCTCGGCTATGGAAACCCATTTAATGACGCGATTTCGATTTCAAATTATTTTGTTTTGTTTAACACTTTTTTGGATACTACATGATTCCATGTGTTATTCCATAGCTTTGATGTCTTCACTACTATTCTACAATGAAGAAAATAGTAAAAATACAGAAAAAACCTGGAATGAGTATGTCACACCCTGATCTGTTTCACCGGTCTTTGTGCTTGTATCCACCCCCCTCCAGGTGTCACCCATCTTCTCCATTATCCCCTGTGTATTTATACCTATGTTATCTGTTGCCAGTTCGTCTTGTCTTACCAGCATTCTGACTCTGACCTGATCACAAACCTCTGCCTACCCTGACCCCGAGACTGCCTGCTGTCCCTGTACCTGCCTGACTTTGACCTGATCACAAACCTCTGCCTGCCCTGACCCCGAGACTGCCTGCCGTCCTGTACCTGCCTGACTCTGACCTCATCACGAACCTCTGCCAGCCCTCGACCTGCCCTTTGCCTGCCCCGTGTTTCGAATAAATCACCTGAGAACTGTACTCTCCTCCTCCCGTGTCTGCATCTGGGTTATATCTTGAGTCATGATAGAGTAGGTGTGTCCAAACTTTTAGACTGGTACAGCCTTATTCTGAAATGGATTAAATAAAAACAATCCTCAGCAATCTACACACAATACCCCATAATGCTAAAGTGAAGACAGGTTTTTAGACATTTTTACAAAAAATAACCTTATTTACACAAGTATTCAAACCCTTTGCTATGAGACTCGAAATTGAGCTCAGGTACATCCTGTTTCCATTGATCATCCTTGAAATGATTCTACAACTTGATTAGAGTCCACCTGTGATAAATTCAATTGATTGGACATGATTTGGAAAGGCACACACCTGTCTATACGGTCCCACAGTTGACAGTGCATGTCAGAGCAAAAGCAAGCCATGAGGTCGAAGGAATTGTCCGTAGAGCTCCGAGACATGATTGTGTTGAGGCACAGATCTAGGGAATGGTACCAAAACATTTTTGCAGCATTGAAGGTCCCCATGAACACATTGTCCTCCATCATTCTTAAATGGAAGAAGTTTGGATCAACCAAGAGTCTTCCTAGAGCTGGCCGCCCGGCCAAACTGAGCAATCGAGGGAGAAGGGCTTTGGTCTAGGAGGTGACGAAGAACACCATAGTCACTCTGATAGAGCTCTAGAGTTCCTCTGTGGAGATGGGAGAACCTTCCAGAAGGACAACCATCTCTGCAGCACTCCACCACTCAGGCCTTTATGGTAGAGTGGCCAGACAGAAGCCACTCCTCAGTAAAAGACACATGACAGCCCACTAGGAGTTTGCCAAAAGGCACCTAAAGACTCAGACCATGAGAAACAAGATTCCAAGATTGAACTCTTTGGCCTGAATGCCAAGCGTCATGTCTGGATTGAACCTAGCACCATCCCTACAGCTAATCATGGGGGTGTGAGCATCATGCTGTTGGGATGTTTTCAGCAGCAGGGACTGAGAGACTAGTCAGGATCGAGGCAAAGAGAACAGAGCAAAGTACAGTGAGATCCTTGATGAAAACCTGCTCCAGAGCACTCAGAACCTCAGACTGGGGCAAAGGTTCACCTTCCAACAGGACAATGGCCCTAAGCACACAGCCAAGACACCGCAGGAGTGGCTTCGAGAAAGTCTCTGAATGTCCTTGAGTGGCCCAGCCAGAGCCTGGACTTGAACCCGATCGACCATCTCTGGAGAGACCTGAAAATAGCTGTATAGCAACGTTCCCCTCTAACCTGACAGAGCTTGAGAGGATCTGCAGAGAAGAAGAATTGAGGATGAAATCGCTGCCAAAGGTGCTTCATTATGTAAAAGTGATGTAGTGCTGTAAACACTGCCAAATTTGCATACATTTCTAAAAAAAACTGTTTTCGTTTTGTCATTAGGAGGTATTGTGTGTAGAATGCTGAGGATTTTTATTTTTTAATCCACTTTAGAATAAAGCTGTGACAAATTGTGGAAACAGTCAAGGGGTCTGCATATTTTCCAAAGGCACTGTATATATAGAAACACACTCACACATATATACTCTGGACTCTGACGTTGCGCGCCCTAATATTTCTATATTTCTTAATTCCATTCTCGTACTTTTAGATTTGTGTGTATTGCTGTGTATTGTTAGATATTACTGCGCTGTGGGAGCTAGGAACATAAACCTTTCGCTACTCCCGCAATAACTTCTATGAAATATGTGTATGCGACCAATAAAAATGTATTTGATTTGAAAACAGTAGAGGAGAGGCCCTGTGTTAAATCTCATAAAGTGGCTGTTGATATGTGCAGTTACAAGAGACTCTTTTTTTCTTAATTTCTCCATTGAATTCTAAGTAGGCTATACTGTATACAACTTTTCTACTTGTATAGCCACTTTAACCTGTTAGTGTCCTTTTTATGACTCTTTCTGCAATGAAAAGCAGAAGAAAATATATACAGTGTACTATTAGTATGATCAAGAATTAGGACAGAATGACAGGCTTCTCTCCTGTTAATTTGTAGCAGCCTGTTTAATTCCCAGAAATAAAAGTGTATACAATATGTACAGGTCATTCAGAAAGTATTCACACCCCTTGACTTTTTACACATTTGTTATGTTACAAAGTGGGATTAAAATTGATTTAATTGTCCTTTTGTGTAACCGATCCACACAGAATTATACATTTAAATGGAAAATAGAACACTAATATATCTTTACTTCATCCACCTGAGTCAATACATATTAGAATCACCTTTGGCATCAATTACAGCTGTGAGTGATTTTGGGGTAAATCTCTAAGAGCTGTGCATACCTGGATTGTACAATATTTGCCCATTAGTCTTTAATAAATTATTGTTTTTGAGACGTTAAGTCAAAACTATAACTAGGCCATTCAGGAACATTCATTGTCATCTTGGTAAGCCTTGGCCTTGTGTTTCAGGTTATTGTCCTGCTGAAAGGTAAATTCATCTTCCAGTGTCTGTTGGAAAGCAGACTGAACCAGGTTTTCCTCTAGTATTTTACCTGTGCTTAGCTCTATTTAGTTTATTTTTATCCTAAAAAAACTCCCTAGTCCTTGCAGATGACAAGCATATCCAAAACATGATGCAGCCACCACCATGCTTGAAAATATGAAGAGTGGTACTCAGTGATGTCTTGTTGGATTTGCCCCAAACATAACGCTTTGTATTCAGGACAAAACGTAAATTTCTTTGCCACATTTTTTGCAATATTACTTTAGTGCAAACAGAATGCATGTTTTGGAAAATGTGTATTCTATACAGGCTTCTTTCTTATCACTGTGTTAATTAGGTCAGTATTGTGGCGTTACTGCAATGTTGTTAATCCATCCTCAGTTTTCTCCTATCACAGCCGTTAAACTCTAATGGTTTTAGATCACCATTTGCCTCATGGTAAAATCCCTGAGTAGTTTCCTTCCTCTCCGGCAACTGAAGTAGGAAGAAAACCTGCATCTTTGTAGTGTATGGGTGTATTGATATACCATCCAAAGTGTAATTGATCACTTTACCATGCTCAAAGGGATATTCCGTGTCTGCTGTTTTTATTTTCACCCATCAACCAAAAGGTGCCCTTCTTTATGAGGCATTGGACAATCTTCCTGATCTTTGTGGTTGAATCTGTGCTTCAAATCAACTGAGTGAGGGACCATACAGATAATTGCATGTGTGGAGTACAGAGATGCAGTAGTCATTAAAAAAAATCATGGGGTATTATTACTACTATTATTGCACACAGAGTGAGTCCATGCAATTTATTATGTGACTTGATAAGCACATTTGACTAGAGACAATTCAGCTTTTCATTTTTAATACATTTCTAAAACATTCAACAACAACAAAAAATCTGTTTTGACATTATGGATCTTGTGTCTAGAGATCAGTGACACAAAATATCATTTTAATCCATTTTAAATTCAGGATGTAGCACAACAAAAAGTGGAAAAAGTCAAGGGGTGTGAATATTTTCTGAATAGCTTTTTAGTGAATTTCCATGAATTAAAAAACCCTGCAGAAGTCTCAACAGCCAATTATTGCAGGATATCCAATGATATGCAGTAACAACAACTACCAGTGTTTCGGTTCTCAAACCATAGTAAAGAGGAACGACAGTCCTGCAGGCATGGTCAGTGAGTCAGTGCTGTGTGTGTGTGTGTGTGTGTGTGTGTGTTTGTGTGGTTGGTTGTGGTTGTAACAGACAACCTTACACAATTCACCCCTTCTCACCCAATATGAGCAAACAGTGTGGTTGAGGAAGTGGTCTGGGTTTAGGGTCAAGACATTAGTCAGATTCCTTTGCAGAATGTTCGGTCTGTTGCAAAATGTGGTTACCGTTTACCTTTTATGATAGACACCAAACTGAAGCAAAAGGGGAGGGACCTACCTGAATTTGTCCAATAGAAACTCTTGTTTTCGTTGAAAAACTTTTTCCGCTTGGAGTAAACGGATGCCTAATGCCTATGTTGACATTATCACCCTGTGTGGTATTTCAAGACAAAGACTTTGCAGTTGTACCCAAAACAATAGATGTTCTGAGGCTGAGAGAGAGAATGAGGGATATTAAGATGGCCTCTAAATCGTAATTTGTCACTTTCATGACACTTTGTTGCCCTGTTTATGCTTTTAGCAAAATCAGATCTTGAGGTAAAATTGATTCAACTGACAGTTCAATAGGCTTGGAAAGATTTGTGAAAGCTGCAATGAATTTGTACTTCAGGAAGGCTACGTTCACATCACATTTCTCAGGTTGTGTTTCTCCATCTCTGACCTAATTAAATCATATGACCACAGAGCCTCAATGTATTGGTTAAGTGTTGGTCAATTCTTAGGCTTGACCTGTTCTGTGTGTGTATGTGTGTGTGCACGAGACATTCAAAGACTCATTCAGTGAATCAGCAGCAGAACACTTGGGGGTCAGTCTTGTTAAATTAGAACACATCACACTGGCCTCACACATGCTTCACACCGACCAATGAAAACCTCAGCAGCAGCCAGTAGTTAGTGAGGAGTGAGGAGAGGAAGCAACACCTAGGCCTAAGTCCTCTTTCCAGCTGTTTGATAGAGGGAAAGAGAGTGAGAGCGATAGAGAGAGAAACAGAAAGGGAAACACCCTGGCCTTGCGTTGTCTAACACACAAAGGAGGAGTAGACAGAGAATCACTCATGTCTGACTGTCTCGTGCCAGGTCTTGTCAGCACGAGGATTAGGCAACATCTTGACAGTAGTCATAAAGGTGTGTGTGTGTGTTTATGTGTGTGTACGTATGTGTGGTGTGTGTGCATCACTTGTTCACCTGAAGTAGTATGAAGTTGCTTAGATACCGATCTAAGGTCATAATGTTCCTAGATATATGCGCCAAAGGTCAATTTACAGTTAACCACCCCAGAGCGGTGTGTCCCGAGCTCAGCCCTATGTGTCTGAGGGAGTGCCTTGTACAGGTGGAAAATGTTGCTGGGTACAAGGTTCAGAGGGCGATGATTGACTATGAAGACATCTGAAATAATGTGCCAACTGTTTAAGATAAGAGATGAGGAAGAGAGAGGGAAGGGAAGAGAATGAGAGAGAGGAGAAATCAAATCAAATTTTATTTGTCACATACACATGGTTAGCAGATGTTAATGCGAGTGTAGCGAAATGCTTGTGCTTCTAGTTCCGACAATGCAGTAATAACCAACAAGTAATCTAACTAACAATTCCAAAACTACTGTCTCATACACAGTGTAAGGGGATAAAGAATATGTACATAAGGATATATGAATGAGTGATGGTACAGAGCAGCATAGGCAAGATACAGTAGATGGTATCGAGTACAGTATATACATATGAGATGAGTATGTAAACCAAGTGGCATAGTTAAAGTGGCTAGTGATACATGTATTACATAAGGATGCAGTCGATGATATAGAGTACAGTATATACGTATGCATATGAGATGAATAATGTAGGGTAAGTAACATTATATAAGGTAGCATTGTTTAAAGTGGCTAGTG